>NW_028221844.1:0-67210 GCF_014529385.1 Adiantum capillus-veneris
CTCATGTAAGTTATGTGTCTGGCATGATATTTACATCCAAAGATACATCAAACTGGTGGTACGTCATAGAGGTAGCCCCTCCTAGTGCACAGACGTATGAGGGCTACCATGTGCAATCACATCACAGCGGCATCAATGGAGGAGATCAAAGAAGATGCTGAGTCAGAAGTCGCTGAGGTGGTTCCATACAAGCATCAAGTTGCTACTCTCTATGGGTGCATGCAGAGGATCTACAAATAAAACGGTGGACATTTGCCTAAACAGAGAGCTCTAGATAGACATAGAGAGTTATGATGAGCTATGCAAGGATGAGAGAGACCTCTTAAAGCCATAAACACTGTATTTGAGCAATTTTTCTCCGTTTTATAATATATAATGTATTCACATGGCCTTTTGTCCATTCCTATCTATATGCTATACTTGAGAAATTTAAATTGTGTTTAATCGTCATTGCTAAAACTCCAAGTATGCTCCAGGTATGTTCTCACAAGCGGGGACACTCCTCGGTGTGTCGTGAAAGTCTGATACATTGATGCAGCATTGCGATCCGACTATGATGGAGACTGAGAGTGTAGTGGAGGGATGAGCAGCATCTATGAGCAGAGACGGATCACCTTCTTTGCGATTGCAGTCTCAGTCTCCATCGCAATACAAGTTTCATTCTTTTACAAGATATGTAGAATGCACACGGGAGACATATTCACAGAGAACTTCCAGGAATCTCTCTACACAGGAATCCCTCCCCCTTTATGAGTCTTCTCTCTCTCTCTCTCTCTCTCTCTCTCTCTCTCTCTCTCTCTCTCTCTCTCTCTCTCTCTCTCTCTCTCTCTCTACACAAGATTCCCTCTTCCTATTATCTATAGTATACATTATAATTTGTCCATGTTTTCTTCTCCATGCAATATTAAGATTAAATGTTTGAGTTTTTAATGCATGTATGAATGATGATGAGTGTCTTTCTTCTTTCTCACCCCAACAGAGGAGGTGGTATGAGGATCGTCATCGCTCTGGAGAAACATCACGTCGTTCCACTCCTTCAGTGTCTCCCTCTGTTGTTTTGAAGCATTTAGCACACTCTGAAGCTTCGATGTCGACGAGACGATCTTCACACTCATCTAGGCACCGACGCTCTAGTGGTGGCAGTGGCGGTTATGTGGGGATGCCAGTGCCGATGCCTCGACACCACCACCTCGTGTTCGACGAGGCTCCTTACCTTCCCCTTCTTTGCCTACCCTCGCACCAGTCACAACATTGCCATCTATGCTAGGCTTTGCGCGGCTATTGGCCGTTCCTAGCTACACACCACTAGCTACTCCTTCGAGAGTCACCCGAGTCGACACTCCTCGCTTTGGGACCCAGACTCCAGTGGAGACACCTAACATCTGTACCCCCATCAAGACACCACTAGAGACCCCTGCCAAGACACCTACTAGGTCCATGCGTTACAAGCGAGAGGGCTTGCCGTACTTGGTCGACATCAGTGGCGGATCATCATCTTGGATGATGAAGGCAAGAAGGTGATCTCACGCATGCACGGTCTTTTCTCTCAGGTGTTTAGACACTACATACTAAAAACCTGGAGTGAAGTGCCAGTGAATTAAAAAGACAGAGTCATCAACATGCTGCATGACGAATTTCTCGTGTCAATTCGGGATGAGCACTTCAATGAATACCTGATAAAAGCTCGAATGCACAAATACTACAAGCACAAGTGTTATGAAGTACAAAAAGCAACGCACATAACCTCTTGTAGTGTGGTTTGGGCAGTCTTGACCCATACTATGCACTAAAATGGGCCGTATGACTCATATGGCCCATTTTAGCGCATAGTATGGGTCAAGACTGCCCAAACCATATTGGGTGGTTGTGAAAAGAAAAACCGGATGGGAGTGATCACTATTCTTCCACCCATGCAAAGTTGTACATTATCCGATATGGCATGGGCATTAAGTTCCATACTATACGCTAAATGGGTTGTATGAACCATATATCCCATTTTAGCACATAGTATCGGCCTTAACTTCCCATATCATATTGGATGGCTGTTTAACATTTTAGGGGTGAACTAATGGTTCTCACCCCCACCCATGAAAGGTCTTGTGGTTGGTTTGGACGGTCCTGAACCATACTATGTGCTAAAATGGACCGTATGTCTCATACTACCCATTTTAACACATATTATGGGCCTTGATTGCCCATACCATATTGGATGGCCATGAAAAATTGTAGGGATGGAAGAAAAATTCTCACCCCCACTTGCACAAAGTTTTGTGGAAATCCAATATGGTTTTGGTGGTCGCAAACCATACTATATGCAAGAATGGGTAGCATGGCTCATACGGTCCATTTTAGTGCATAATATGGGCTTTGGCCACCCAAACCATATGGAATAGTTGTGAGACTTTGCATGAGTGGGTAGATAAATACTCAACCTCCCCATGCAAATTCTCATGGACATCCAATATGGTTTGAGAGGTCTCGATTCAGACAATGTGCTAAAATTTGTTGATTGAGCAATATGTCTCATTTTATCACATAGTATGGGCGTGATTGCCCATACCATATCAGATGGATGGGAAAATTTATAGGGGTAGAAAAATTATACTCTTTCCCACTCATGCAAAGTATTTTGGCCATCCAATATAGTTTGGGTATTCCTGACCCATATTATGCGCTAAAATGGGCCCTAAGGTTCATATGTCCCATTTTAGCGCATAATATGGGCCTTGACCGCCCATTCCATATCAGATGGTTGTGTAACATTGCAAGAGTGAATTAATGGTGAGCACCCCCATCCCTACGAAGTCTTGTGGCCATCCAATATGTTTTGGGCGGTCTCGAACCACACTATATGCTAAAATGGATTGTATAACTCACACAGCCCATTTTAGCACATGTTATGGGCTTTGATTGCCCATACCATATTGGATGGATGCGAAACATTGTAGGGAGGGAGAATAGTGCTCACCCCCACTTGTGCAAATTCTTGTGGTAATACAATATGGGTTGGATGGTTTCGAACCATACTATGCACAAGAATGGATCATATGGCTCATACAGTCCATTTTAGCACATAGTATGGGCTTTGACCACCGAAACCATATTGAATAAATTTGAGACTTTGCGTGAGTGAGTAAATAGTACTCAATCCTTCAATTCCAAGTTGTATGGACATCCAATATGGTTTGAGAGGTCTCGACCCATACAATGTGCTAAAATTTGTTGAATGAGCCATATGTCTCATTTTAGTACATAGTATGGGCCATGATTGCCCATATCACATCAGATGGATGTGAAAATTTGCAGGGGTAGAAAAATTATACTCTCCTCCACTCATGCAAAGTCTTGTGTCCATCCAATATATTTTGGGTCTTCTCGACCCATATTATGTGCTAAAATGGGCTGTAAGACTCATACGTCCCATTTCAGCGCATGATAATATCGGCCTTGACTGCCCATACCATATCAGATGGTTGTGTAACATTGTAGGAGTGAATTAATGGTGATTAACCGCATCCTTGCAAAGTATTGTGGCCATCCAATATGTTTTGGGAGGTCCCTAACCATACTATGTGCTAAAATGGACCGTATGTCTCACACGGTCCATTTTAGCACATATTATGGGTCCTACCACATATCAAATGGCTATGAAACTTTCCAAGGATGGAATAATAGTACTCATATCCACCCTTAAAAAGTCTTGTGGCTATTGAATATGGTTTAGATGGTCTCAAACCATACTATGCGCTAGAATGGGTCGTATGGCTTATACGGTTTATTTTAGCACTTAGTGTGGGCTTTAACCACACAAAACATATCGAATAGCTGTGATAATTTTCACGAGTGAGAAAAGTGTACTCAAACCACCCATGAAAATTCTTATGGCCATCCAATATGGTTTGAGAGGTCTCGACCCATACTACGTGCTAAAATTTGTTATATGAGCGATATGTCTCATTTTAGCACATAGTATGGGCCTTGACTGCCAATACCATATCGGATGGCTGAAAAAAATTGCAAGGGTGGAAAAGTTATACTCTCCCCCACTTGTGTAAATTCTTGTGGCCATCTAATATATAGTTTGGGCAGTCCCAACCCTACTATATGCGCTAAAACGGGTTGTATGGCTTATACGTTCCATTTTAGCGAATAATACGGACCTTGACCACCCATAACATATTTGATGGTTGTGTAACATTGCAGGGTATGTTTTGGGTAGTCTCTATCCATACAATGTGCTAAAATGGACCGTATGTCTCATACGACCCATTTTAGCCCTTAATATGGGCCTTGATCGCTCATACCATATCATATGGCTATGAAACATTGTAGGAATGGGAGAATAGTTTTCACATCTACCCGTGCAAATTCTTGTGGCAATACAATATGGTTTGGGTGGTCTTGAACCATACTATGCGCAATAATGAGTTGTATGGCTCATACGGTCCATTTTAGCGCATAGTATGGGCTTTGACCACCCAAACCATATTGAACAGCTGTGATACCTTGCACGAGTGAGAAAATAAGAACTCATGAAAATAATACTCAACCCCACCCATGTAAAGTCTCATTGCCTTCTAATATGGTTTGAGAGGTCTCAATCCCCATACTATGTGCTAAAATTTGTTGAATGAACCATATGTCTCATTTTAGCACATAGTATGGGCCATGACTGTCCATACTATATCGGATGGCTAGAAAAATCTCCCCCACTTGTGAAAATTCTTGTGGCCATCCAATATAGTTTGGGCAATCTCGACCCATACTATGCGCTAAAATGGGTCGAATGGCTCATACATCCCATTTTAGCGCATAATATGTGCCTTGACCACCTACACCATATTGGATGATTGTGTAACATTACAAAGGTGAAGTAATGGTGATCACCCCCATCCATGTAAATTCTTGTGGCCATCCGATATGTTTTGTGTGGTCCCTAACCATATTTTGTACTAAAAATGATTTTAGCACATATTATGAGTCCTAATCGCCTATACCACATCGGACGGCTATGAAACTTTGCAGGGATAGAAGAATAGTTCTCATCCCCACCCGTACAAAGTCTTGTGGCTATACATTATGATTTTGGTGGTCTCAAATCATACTATGGGCTAGAATGGATCGTACGGCTCATTCGACCCATTTTAGTGTATAGTTTGTGCCTTGACCACCCAAATCATATTGGATGGCTATGAGACTTTTCATGAGAGAGAAAATAGTACTCAAACCTGCCCATGCAACGTTTTATGGCCATACAATATGGTTTGGGAGGGTCCATACTGTGTGCTAAAATTTGTTGTAAGAGCCATATGTCCCATTTCTGTATATAGTATGGGCCTTAACTGCCCATAACATATTGGATGGATAAGAAAATTTGCATGGGTGTAGGTGATCACCATTTCATCACCCGTACAAAGTTTTACAGCCATCCGCTATGATATGGATGATCAAGGCCCATACTAAGCACTAAAATGGGTCGTATGAGCCATGTAGTCTATTTTAGCACATAGTATGGGTCGAAACCATTCAAACCGTATTGGATTGCTATGAAAATTTTCATGGGTGGGGGTGAGCAGTATTTCTCCACCCGTGCAAAGTTGCACGGTCATCCAAGTTTAGGGTTTAGGGTTTAGGGTAGCCATATGACCCATTTAGCACATAGTATGTATGAGGCCTGCTCAAAACATATTAAATGGATGTGAAGCACCATTCCCCTACACATCCAAAGCTCCACAACCATCCGAGTTTAGGATTTATGTGTTAGGGTTTAGGGTTAGGGTTTGGAGTATAGGGTATAGAGTTTAGGGTATAGCGTTTAAGATTTAGGGTTTATGGTTTGAGATTGCCCAAACCATATTGGATGGCCACAAGACTTTGAATGGGTGGAGGTGAGTACCATTATCTAACCCTTGAAAGGTTGCACAACCATCCGATATGGTATGAGTGGTCAAGGTTCATACTATTTGCTAAAATGGGTCGTAGGAGCCATGTGGCTAATTTTAACACATAGTATGGTTTGGGACCGCACAGACTATATCGGATGTATAAAAGAATTTTTACGGGTGTGGATGAGTACCATTCCTCTACCCATGCACTTCACAGCCATCTGATATGGTATAGGCGGCCAAGGCCCTTACTATGTGCTAAAATGGGCTATATGAGACGTATGACCCATTTTACTGCATAGTATGGGTCGGGACTGCCCAAAATATATTGGATGTCTTTGAAAATTTTCATGGGTGGGATTGAGCATAAATTACCCATGCGTGCAAAGTTGCACATCCATCAAGTATGGTATAGGCCGTCAAGGCCCAAACTATGCGTTAAAATGGGCTGTATGGCTCATATGACCCATTTTAGGGCATAGTATGAGTGGAGACCACCCAAACCATATCGGATGGCCGTGAGACTTTTCACGTGTGGGGGTGAGAACCATCTCTCCATCCCTGCAAATTTTCACATGGATCAAATATGGTTTGGGCAATCAAGACCCATACTATGTGCTAAAATGGTTCATATGTCTCGTATGGCCAATTTTAGCGTATATTATGTATCGAGACTTCCCAAACGATATCGAATGGCCACAAAAAATTTAACGGGTGGAGGTGAGTTCTATTTATCAACCCGTGCAAAGTTGCATAGCCATCCAAACTACTATGGGTGGTCAAGGCCCATATATGCTTAAATGGATCGTATGATTTGGAGTCGATTTTTAGCGTATAGTATAGTATCGGAAACCACCCAAACCATATCGGATGGCCACTTGACTTTGCACGGATGGGTTTTAACTCCATTTCTCCACCCCTGAAAAGTCTCATGGCCATCCTTCTAGTTATAACACAGGTGCCCCCGTCACGGTGTCATCGACCATGGCGTTGTCACTTCGTTCTTCTTCATGCACCCGTGGACCCTCTTTGACACACCTATCGTGTTGGATCACCCATCCGCCCATGTCATCCCATTGTTGCACCCGTGCACGGCCCGTCGGGCTCATTGATGCTATCTGCCCCATCACGAGGAAGTCGACGGTCCTCCACACTATCTTGCATGGGCATGCTCAAATGGGATCAATGGCTGAGGTGATTTGGACCGTCAGATGCACATTTGTAAATTCGGGGCATTTGGTAAGTTTGGGGAGAAAAGTGTAGGCTTGTCAATTCGGGTCAATCTGCACCACATGTCTTGAAACCCCCACTTCCCCACCACAAGCCATGTGTACTAACCACTACGCCCTCATGCGTACGTTGAAATATAGGGGATTCGAGTATGGCATATTGTAAATGTGGGCCGATTGGTAAATTTGGGACAAATTTGTAAATTTGGGCAAACTAGTAAATTCAAGGCAACGTCAAATCTGACGGTCCATGATTGACGCGTCCCGTGTTTTCCTCCTCCACCATTGATCTCATTTGAGCATGCCCATGCGATATAGTGATGATGGTCGGCGGTGGCATTGTTCGCTCTGGCCTTCACGTACTCTTTGATCCTCGCATTGCTCACATGTCGATCCACGCGGCCCCATCACCCTTGACCTGCATGGCTCGTCGGTGCTACCGGTCTTGATCGGCTTCATCACGGTGCAGTCGACGGTGGCGTTGTCTGCTTCGTGCTTTAAGCACTCGTTCACCCCTATAGGCCCAATCCATCCCGTCATAAAAAACTTGCACGAATGATCCCTTGACTGTCCTCCCTTGACGTAGTCGGCCCCGTCGATGCACCCGACTTCGATCGGCCCTATCACGTTGTCATCGGCAATGACGTTGTCCACTAATTTGTGCTTCATGTACCCATCAACCCTTAACCACATACTCGAAGCATCAGCCCAACCGTCAACCCACGTGTTCCATCAACGTGTCCATGCCATGGGTTATCCTCCGTCCACATAGTCTACCACATCATGATGGAGTCTTCGGTGTCTCCATCAAGGACTTGTTGGCCCTCATCCGTGCGCTTCGCTCCTCGCTGCACCACGAACAATCCCGTCACGCATTGGGTGTCATCAATGGACCCGTCGTTTGTGCCCTCGGCCATTGCATCCTCTCATGAAAACCTTCTCTTGTGAGCTTCCCCCAACAAGGGGGTTTCCCTTTTTGCCGGCCCGTGGGTCATCGTTCTTGGGGGTTTTGTCGGCTGGCACCGGGTTGTCTACAACTATAAAATAGTGGTGCTCTGTTGACACAGAAACGGGGTGGTGAGCGGAACGAAGGACGAGTGAGGTGAGGCAGTGAGTTCCCCGCACCCCTCTTGTGACGTTGGGATGCACCCCCCCCCCGTGGGCGAGTGCCAAGGCTACCTTCCACCACCGACGAGCTTGGCTACTTTCAGGCCGTTTTCAAGTCTCGCGGGGCTTGACCCGGTCGGGGTGGGCAACGGGGCTCGATAGGCGATGAGTGATGGCGGACCATGTCTAGGGCCGAGGCACGGATTACGGCAAGATCTCATCCGGGCCACAGTGTTATCAAGGAGCGTGCCACACTTTTTTTGGTCGCAATCTACGTGCAGCTTGTATTGATACGGAAGGTCCTGAACCCGTGTGCATAAGTAAACCAAAAGCTATTTTTAAAAACTTCTTTCTTTTTGTGATCTAATGATATTTCAAATAGATAGAATTTATTATTAATTTACAGTTTTAAAAATACATAAATAAATTAATAAACAAATAAATATATACATATATATTTGCTTAAATTACCACCACGTAAATAATTAGGTTAAGATATCTTGATTTTTAATTTATTTACATTATTTTAAAAAAATTAAAAAATGACATGGCTATTTAGATGGCAATGCATGAATGAGATGGTCATCCATGTGGCAAGATGATGTGGATGATTGAGGATTGATGACATGGAATGCATAGGTGGAAAGATGAGGTGGCGGATGTGATCCCCTCATTTGTCATGTCATACGATGACGTGTCAAAGTGGTTACATGTAATGATTAGGTGGCAAAAAAGGATGTGATGAGTTGGCAAGGTGGCAATGTGGCATGCTCGGTGGCTCATGAGGTGGCAAGTGATGTGGCAAGCCATGCAAGCAATACTTACACGTAGCATGTGAGGTGGTGATGACATGGCACTTAAGGTGAAGTGGCATGCACGGTGGCAGTGGAGGGTGGTGGATAGGTTGGCAATTAGAGTGACATGGCAAGCCAAGTGTTATGGTCAAAGTGTGGACTGCGCAGTCGTGTCGTGGCACGTGCATAGTGGGAATGCAAGCTAAGCCCTACAATATTATGGATTTTATGTGTATACCTTAAGCATGCATAAGTATATGCATTTTCTATTTAGCATGCAAAAAGCTAGTCGAAGTCTGATGTGTCACTCTTGTTGGGAATGGGCTTCGATCCCGGGCTTCTTTGTGAATGTCTTCTTGGAGCCATGATGAAATGAGCCTATAAAACTTACCTCCTATCTACTAGGCATCCTAGGTGGCATATGACATGTATAGCATGGCCAAAACTGGCCTGTCATAGTATACCCCATGAGGTGTCATTCTACACATAGTAGGTGCACTTTGGAGTGATTATGGACCTAGAAAAATCCCTTAGAAAAGTGGTTACGAGTTTGTTTGATGTCATCCATGATATATGCCAAACTCTCTCTCAATTTTTCATAAAGCTACTCTTGGAGGCTTATGGCGGCAGGGAGAAGATATTTGGAGAAAAATCTAGAAGAACCTCTAGATAATTTTTAAAGAGAAAGATCTAGAAGAACCGCTAGATATTTCTTCATGAGAAAGATCTAGAAACTTTGAAGATAATTTCAAGATATTTTTGAAAAGGGAGACACTTGTCACACAAATCCCTTAGATATTTCTAAGAAAATATCTTCTTCAAGAGGCAACCTCACCTATAAATAGAGCCTCTTGCTCCTCACTTGGGCATCAAGCAAACCATCAAGCAACAAAGCGCTCAAGCAATCTCCATAATCAAGCCACTCTATCAAGGCATCACCGAACCTCCTAGCCATCTCCTTGAGGAAAACTTTCTCTCAATTTCAACCCAACACATCTTGAGCTTGCTACTTCATGCCTCAAGCCTTCTATCTTCTCACTTGTAATACTCATACACTCTATGTAACCTTCTTTCATCAATAAAGACACATTGTTGGTGGCTTGCAAACGGTGTTGGGGACTACTACACATCATCTACTTCATCAAGTTGGCTACAATATCACGAGTCTTGAGGTGTGCTTCACTTCTTTGGATTAAGCTTTTGTGGGTCTTTGTGTCTTGATTGTCTCTCTTATCTCTTTCCTCCATTGTTTGGACTGCTTTCTGAGCTTTCTTAGATGAATAACCCCGATGGTGTAACTTTTCAACCCTTTCACTTCGTGCAACATATTAGACTTAACGTTTTTATTAGCCGTAAAATCCACTTCCAACAGAGAATTGTGTTACTCTTTGGGCCGGAAAGATTGCAAGAAATTCTTTTTTCTCCACGTCCTCTTATTTTGCCACTACTAGACTACTCTAATTCCTTCGATGTGCACATATTTATTCTTCTCTAGGGGATGAGTCTTGCTTTTTTAATATTACTATGAACCAAGAAGACTTGTATACACGGCTCATTCCTATCGCTAGGCAAAATATCTACATCTTTGTAAGCACTAAGTTACAGTTTCAAAGAACCATTCGCAGTCTATTTGGAGCACAACGACTTGCTGTTATAAATGCATCAGTGAACCCTTTCATTTTACCTTTGATTAGATACGATCAAAGCCTTGATGTTTTCATCTTTGTTTTTGTTTTGAGTGTTTCACGTGTGCGTATGTGTGTGTCTGCGTGTGAGATTCCAATGGCTACACACAATGTATTTGCTACAAACACTAAGATTGCTTAAGTGAAAAGCTACACAGTCTCCCCACAAACCCTCATAGCTAGATGCCCGGCGCCTTGCTGGCAAGACCGCCAACTCTTTGACACACTTTTCTGTGAACCCGACGTGAAGTTTGTCAGGGTGAGTTAGTGGGGATCTGTAAGCTACTTCAACCATGGGTGATCATTATCTGCAGCAGCAAGGTATGCCTTTTGATGCCGCTACAATGCAAATGTTTCAAGCATTTTCCTTGTTTATGCAACAACAACACGCTACAGAAAGAAGAGAAGTGTCAGCAACCAAAGCTATTCAAGCAATGGTGCACAAAATGGATCAGTTTAATGGGAAAGATGTGACACAGTATCTTCGTGGCTATGTAAAGGAGATGGAGTTGCATCGTGTGCCAGAAGATGAGATGCTCCAAAGCTTTGATCTTGTTGTGACTCCTGAGATTAGAGAGCATGCGAGAGGAATCAGGAATGAGCATGGAAGAAATTGGGAGGAGTTCAAGCTAGCGTTGAAGGAGGAGTATTTCATGGAGGACTCTGAGAGAGTAACAAAGAGAACTTTCCTGGAGTGGGTAGCCAAGCCGAAGGAGGGGCTCTCTCCAACAGAGCTACTCAGGGAGTTTGAGCGACGATATGCTCAGCTCACAAGGATAGAGAAGGCCACACTTGACTCAGAAAAGACAGAGCTCTTCTTACAAGCAACAAGAAAAGAGCTCCAGGAGCAATTGGAGCTACTTCTTGAGGACAAAGATGCTGAGCAGGGATTGAAGACAGATTGGAATGAAGTTGAAGCTGCTATTTCATTGCTTGCCAAGCGCCAAAGGAGACGGGATAAGATGGTTGTTGGTAGTGCACCATCTACCTCCAGAGCTTCTGAAAAGATGGTAAAGCCTTCTTCCTTTATACTTCCAAAAGTTGATGACGCTGTAATAGATGAGCTTATGAAAGGTATGAGGGATTTAAAAGTAAAACTCACAAAGCTTGAAGAGAAGGGACAACCATTGGCACCATACTCAAGGCAAAAACAACAACCTAAAGAAGGTTTTATTCATAGATGCATATGGTGTGACAGCACAGAGCATGCTAGGAGAGAATGTGACAGCTTCTGTGAAGCTTTGAGAAAAGATCTTGTCTTCTTCAAGGATGGGAAGATTCACTTAAGGGAGACAGGTTTACCCTTAAGGACTAACTTTGGGAAAGGAGGTATGCAGAGTCTGGTAGAGGATATGGCCACTACACATGCCATCTCTGCATCTGAGGCATCTACTTATACAGTCAAGATTGAACCATTGAGGAGTTTTGAAGAAAATGGTAAGCTGTGGCCAAGTGCTATGGAGCTAGCAAGGAAATGAAAGCTTACAAGAGAAGTCATACATGAAGCAGGTGATTGTATTCGTCTAGAAACAGGATGGAATGATCCTGTGGACTCCTTGTCAGTACATGCCTATATTGTAAAATGTCAAAACAACGAAGTTTTTGTGGAAGAAACCCGCAGGCGAGAGAGTGGTGACGAAGGACCATAAAAAAGAACTCCTAGAAGAAGCGATACAATACCTCCTCGAGCGCCTCCAACACAATAAGCACCCCCACCTGAAGTGAATATGGAAGAAAGTACAACTGGGAGAAAAAAAGAGTCATCAAAAGGTAAGCCTAAAACTCCAACTTATAAGTTACAGTCTGATATTGAGGTTGCTACAGACTTAAAGAAAGTTCTAGAAGAAAGAATTTTGAATAGCAAAATAGAGTTTACCTTGGGAGAAGTCCTTGGCATAGCCAAGCGTGAGTTTCACGAGGAGATCATTGATATCATCAAGAGAAAGAGGCAAACTCTTGTTGACACCACTCGCCCGCAATCTGAAGGAGAAAGCTTAAAGACACAGGTAATACAGGTGGAAGACAGAGAGCATGATGAGGATGTCGTAGGGTGCTACCATTCTTCTAGAAGAAAAAAGCAAGTACAATTTTCAAATGGAGATGAGGAGTACGAAGCCATTCCAAGAAGTCACTTTTCTAGGAATCATTGGGCAAGAGCTACGACAGAGACAATGGTCAAGGTGGGTGATCTTGAAGAGCCATTTGTTGCCTTAATTGACCATGGTTCAGAAATAAACATAATGTCAAAGAGCTTATTCAACAAGTACAAATTACCAATGGACACAGATCATGGATGGATGGTTAAGGTAGCAAATAATTCATCAGGTGAGTTATATGCAGCTTGTCCAAGTGTGAAAGTAACTATTGGAGATGTAAAGGAAGAGAAAAATTTCTTTGTACAGGACACATCTTCTTATGATCTCATCCTTGGACAACCCTACATTGTAGGGGTTATAATGGTAACAAAGGTAATGGATGATGGTTCTGCTTATGCTAGGATAAGAAGTAAAGATGGAAAACGTGCTGTTCAATTTCTCACTATCTGTGTGAATCATGAAAGAAATCGTGACAGTCTTCGAGAGCACCCATTACCCAGGTTGAGCAAAGAGTTTTATGATCATCGAGAGAGAATGGGTTTTGGCCAGGTACCATTGTAGAGCGGGATTACGATGGTACAAAAATGGAAAGGTTATCACATAAGGAGGATTTATGTACAGGTTTTACAAGTCTAACAGAATATGGATATGTCTCTTTTCTAAAATGTGAGAACTTTAGTCGAGGTTCCCGCAAACATATAAATAGTCTACAAAAGGAGTGGAAAGAGCATGGTCTGCTAGGTAACAATGAAAACATAACAGGTATGTTTGAGGAGTTTTCTTTGTGGACACATTACAGGATCTGCAGTCTATAGTAGATTATCCTTCGCATGACCAAAATGAGATAGTGAAAGTGTGCTCACTTGAAATGTACAATGTGGTTGAGGCATTTCAAAAGGAACAGGAGGATAAAAATCAAAAACATGAAGTAAAGGTGGACACCAAGTACAAGACTATGTCAAAGAAGGTAAAACCAGTGGCACTTCCTTTGCCAAAGGACTGCAAGGAAAAGCTAGAACAGGCTTCTTTGCAACCTAGTCTCAGAAATCCAAAAGGGATTGGACACAGGTTTACAAAGGAGTCTCTAAAGCAATTGAAGATTGGGAATGAGGACTCCTTGACACAGGTTGAAAGGGAATGTTTTGAAGAGATACTCTCTAAACATGGAAAAGCATTTTCATTTGAGCCACATGAGATAGGATGTGTAGATCCTACCATTGTTGCTCCTATGGTGATCTTTACCATCCCTCATGTACCTTGGAACTTACGACCAATACCAATTCCAAAGGCTCACTTACCAAAGTTAATTGAGCTGCTAAATGAGAAGATCAAGATGGGTATTTTGGAGCCTTCATGTGCTCCATACTCAAACAGGTGGTTCACAGTACCAAAGAAGAATGGAGCTTTGCGCTTCATCCAAGATATGCAGCTGGTCAACAAAGTCACAATCAGGAATATGGGTACAGGGCCAATTGTGGATGAGTTTGCAGAAGCATTTGCAGGAAGGGCAATATATTCTATGGGAGATTTGTACTCAGGGTATGATCAATTCCAACTAGAAATGGAAAGCGGGGATCTGACTACCATGAGGACACCTTTGGGTTTGGTGAGGATGTGTACCTTACCACAGGGAGCAACCAATTCGGTTGCACATATGATGAATGGTATGAATAAGGTCTTACGTGACTTTATTCCCCAGGTAACTATGCCCTTTCTTGATGATGTTCCTATCAAAGGATGTGAAGAAAGTAATAAAGATGAAGCTTTGGATTCCAAGGGGTGCCACAACTTTGTGGCACAACACATAGATGATTGTGACAAGATCCTATCCAGACTGAAAGAGGTGAACCTTACCCTCTCAGGACAAAAGTCTATTTTTGGAGTAAAGGAGGTTGATTGTTGGGCACATGTGTGGCCCCAATGGGAGACGACCTTGTCCAGCAAAAATTGATGCAATTCAGAAGATGAAGGAGGTATGCATATCTGTGAGTGAAGTTCGTAGATTTCTTGGTGCATGTGTGTTTTATGTTATATGGATCCCACATTATGCACATGTAGCAGATCCTTTGTATCGGTTGTTAAGGAAAAACCAAAAGTTTCATTGGGGAGATGCACAAGCAAGGGTCATGAGAAAGCTAAAGGATTTACTACAATAAGCACCAACTTTAAGAAAGGTAAACTATGAGTGTGGAAAGCCAGTAATAGTGACAGTGGATACAAGTCCGACAGGAATTGGATGGGCAATAGGGCAGGATGATGAAGAGGGACATAGGTATTTGGTAAGGTTTGGAGCCAAGGTTCTAAGTACTCGACAAAGGAACTACCCGCAAGTAAAACGGGAGTTGTGGGGCATGGTTACAGCACTAAAGTGTGAAAAGGAGTACTTGATTGGAGCATATGTGGTTGTGGAAACAGATTGTCTGCCACTCCTTGGAATGGTTACAAGCTGCTCAGCACCCGACATTGCCATGCTAAGATGGATTGCCTACATTAAGTCCTTGAATCCTGAGTTCAAGAATATTGCAGGAAAAGACAACCCGGTAGCGGATATGCTATCAAGGGCAAGGTATGAGGATGAGCAAGACATGGTAGATGATAGTGAAGATGTAGGCACAAAGTTCTACTCCATTAATCATGTTGAGCATAATGATGTTGGCACACCTAGTGCACTTGAGTTGTTTTTAGAAGATGGATATGAAGGAGATTGGTTGCTTATTGGTCGTTATTTGAGTACTTTAACAAAACAGGGTGACTGGTTTGAGCATGAGTTTAAGAGGATACGCAAAAAAGCATATGGGTACTTTCTGCAGGATGGTTACTTATGGAAACATCCAAAACAGAAGGGTGCTATACCGCAAAGGATAGTATGTAACAAATAGAGTCAGGTAAAGCTCGTGCAGGAGTTTCATGAGAACCTATGGGCTGGACACCGTGGTGTGTAGGCAACCTTTTCAAAGCTAAAGGAAAGGTATTGGTGGAAAGGTATGTACAAGGATGTATCCCACTTTGTGGAATCATGTGTAACATGTCAAATGTATTCAAATGTCGGACATCGTGATGGATTTCACCCTACATATCCACTAGCCATGCACTATAAATGGGTTGTGGATCTAGTCACCATGCCTTTAGGACTCTGGCAGATGAGGTACTTGGTTCTTGCAAGAGAAGACTTGACTAATCAGGTTGAAGGGCGAGCTTTAAGTACAAAGACTACAGAGGCAGTATGTAAATTTCTTCTTGAGGATGTAATCTGCCGCTATGGTTGTGTGGGAAAGATATCTACAGACAGAGGAGATCTGGATGCCGAGGAAGCAAGGGAATTCTTTTCCAAGATAGGAATCAATCTTTCCCTTACCACCGCTTACAATCCGGAAGGCAACGGGAAAATGAAAGAGGACATCCGCCAATCATCAAAGCCTTGGCTAAATTTTGTGAAGGGAGAATTAGTGAGTGGCCAAAACTATTGCCATATGCTCTATGGGCTGATCGCAGGACACACAGCTCAGTAATTGGCTACATGCCTGCAGAATTGATGTATGGTCAAAAGCCTGTAATGCCCATTGAAGAGACCATTTCCACATGGAATGTGCTACCTTGGCAAGATGGGCTTAGTAGAGAAGAGCTCCTTGCCTTGCGTATAAGACAACTAGAAAGGCCCGAAGACATTGAGGTCGCAAAAGAAAGAGAATTGAAGAATGCCAGGTTGAAAAGCAAGGACTACTTTGATAGACGACACATGCTAAGAACGAAGGAAATTAAGCAAGGAGATTGGGTTTTAGTGTATGACAGTAGTCTTGATAACCAGCATACTGTCATGAGAAAGGTTTCAAAAAGATGGTTTGGACCGTATATAGTCAAGTACGTACATGACAATGCCACTTACACCCTGGCTGAATTGGATGGAACATAGATAAAGATACCCATTGCAGGAAAGAGAATCAAGGTATTCAAAAGAAGAGAAGATAGTCATCCGGCTGATCAAGTAAGCGAGAATGAAGGTTTGGAATCACCCAGTGAGAAGATGAACAAGAAGAAACTCCAAGAGAATCAAACGTGTAAACATTGACTGTGCACATACCAGAGGATGTGCAGGTCTAGGGGGGGTGGATGTCGTGCCGTGGCACGTGCATAGTGGGAACGCAAGCTAAGCCCTACAATATTATGGATTTCATGTGTATACCTTAAGCATTCATAAGTATATGCATTTTCTATTTAGCATGCAAAAAGCTAGTCGAAGTTTGATGTGTCACTCTTGTTGGGAATGGGCTTCGATCCCGGGCTTCTTTGTGAATGTCTTCTTGGAGCCATGATGAAATGAGCCTATAAAACTTACCTCCTATCTACTAGGCATCCTAGGTGGCATATGACATGTATAGCATGGCCAAAAGTGGCCTTAGTCATAGTATACACCATGAGGTGTCATTCTACACATAGTAGGTGCACTTTGGAGTGATTATGGACCTAGAAAAATTCCTTAGAAAAGTGGTTACGAGTTTGTTTGATGTCATCCATGATGTATGCCAAGCTCTCTCTCAATTTTTTATAAAGCTACTCTTGAAGGCTTATGGCGGCAAGGAGAAGATATTTGGAGAAAAATCTAGAAGAACCTCTAGATAATTCTTAAAGAGAAAGATCTAGAAGAACCTCTAGATATTTCTTGAAGAGAAAGATCTAGAAGAACCTCTAGATAATTTTTCATGAGAAAGATCTAGAAACTTTGAAGATAATTTCAAGATATTTTTGAAAAGGGAGACACTTGTCACACAAATCCCTTAGATATTTCTAAGAAAATATCTTCTTCAAGAGGCAACCTCACCTATAAATAGAGCCTCTTGCTCCTCACTTGGGCATCAAGCAAACCATCAAGCAACCAAGCGGTCAAGCAATCTCCATAATCAAGCCACTCTATCAAGCCATCACCGAACCTCCTAGCCATCTCCTTGAGGAAAACTTTCTCTCAATTTCATCCCAACACATTCTGAGCTTGCTACTTCATGCCTCAAGCCTTCTATCTTCTCACTTGTAATACTCATACACTCTATGTAGCCTTCTTTCATCAATAAAGATGCATTGTTGGTGGCTTGCAAATGGTGTTGGGGACTACTACACACATCATCTACTTCATCAAGTTGGCTACAATATCACGAGTCTTGAGGTGTGCTTCACTTCTTTGGATTAAGCTTGTGTGGGTCTTTGTGTGTTGATTGTCTCTCTTATCTCTTTCCTCCATTGTTTGGACTGCTTTCTGAGCTTTCTTAGATGAATAACCTCGATGGTGTAACTTTTCAACCCTTTCACTTCGTGCAACATATTAGACTTAACGTTTTTATTAGCCGTAAAATCCACTTTCAACAGAGAATTGTGTTACTCTTTGGGCCGGAAAGACTGCAAGAAATTCTTTTTTCTCCACGTCCTCTTATTTTGCCACTACTAGACTACTCTAATTCCTTCGATGTGCACATATTTATTCTTCTCTAGGGGATGAGTCTTACTTTTCTAATATTACTATGAACCAAGAAGACTTGTATACACGGCTCATTCCTATCGCTAGGCAAAATATCTACATCTTTGTAAGCACTAAGTTACAGTTTCAAAGAACCATTCGCAGTCTATTTGGAGCACAACGACTTGCTGTTATAAATGCATCAGTGAACCCTTTCATTTTACCTTTGATTAGATACGATCAAAGCCTTGATGTTTTCATCTTTGTTTTGTTTTGAGGGTTTCACGTGTGCGTATGTGTGTGTCTGCGTGTGAGATTCCAATGGCTACACACAATGTATTTTCTACAAACACTAAGCTTGCTTAAGTGAAAAGCTACACAGTCTCCCCACAAACCCTCACAGCTAGAGGCCCGTCGCCTTCCTGGCAAGACCGCCAACTCTTTGACAGCGTTGATGTGGAAGGTGAGATGGGGTGATGACATGGACCTTTGGTGACATGGAGGACTCCTTGTATAAGGTGGACTAGCCAACCAGGATTAGAAGAGTAGAACCAAGCCATGGTTGGTTGACAAGTGTCAAATTTATAGGTTTGGTATTTATCAAACCTAAGGAGGCAAACCTCAAGTGAATGGTGCAAGTGAAAAAAATTAAAACAAATTAATGAAAGCGTATCTTTATTCACTCAAATTGTTTTCTATGAAGACCTTACACTAAGAGTTATGACATATATGAAAATCAAAATGAGTGGCAATGTATATTGTTTATTATATTTTAAAAAAACTATATCAAGGTTCTCTAAGCAGTCTGTATTATTTTCTAAGGTAGATCTTTAAAACTGAACCATTGAAGTTTACGTTTTTTTGCATGGTCACATTCCTTGGGTCATAATCTATCAATTGATTGTTGGATCTTGCAAAACAAGCTCTACATCATTAGATATCTGGTTTTAAAAAATTAGGTTTTTGTAAATAGAAATTCTAACAAAGAAAAATGAATAATAATTATGCAAAGACCCAAAAAATAATCAAGTTAAATGCTTGCAAAGTGAAAATTTCATGTGCAAGAGGGTAAGTAAAGGAAAAATTTCCATAAAAAGCTATAAGTATTTCTTCATCAAGGTCACAAAGCTGTGACAGGCTGAACCAGATTAGTCCTTGCACAATAAAATTACCATTCAGATGTGAAAAAATGAAGATCAAAGCTTTCCATTATGTTTGCAACTATGTGCTTTGTGTGGCTACCAAATCTTGCCTCTTCAAAGGAAGTGCAAGCAAGTCAAATGTACGTAGGAATGACAAAAAAGAGGCTATTTCTTCGCACTGTCTTGGTGGGGGCAACTGTTGAAAATGGGTACATCTTATCATGCATACACCCCGCAGGGTCCTTCTCCCCTTCCATCGCAGGGTCCCACTCCCATGGAATCACAGGGTCCTACGCCACTCCATTCCCCTCCTTCTTTGCCAGAACATTGCCAACGAGCTTCCTATAGCGGCACGACTATGACATTCGGAGCACATTACCGCTCAGATAGACGCACAAAAACAAAGGAAAAGTTGAAGGCAAAAAATCTCGGGAGCGGTAATGCTGGAGTCAATAAGCGCGGTAATGGTCCTTCAGCAATCGTCGCGGTAATACCCCCGGCTAAATTTCCGCAATTATATCCGCAGACTTTACCGCAATTATTACCGCGACGATTACCGCACCCGGAGTATTTTAAAAAAAAAGCAGATGACCATTTGGATGGTAGGACCCATCCAAATGGTCATTTGCCTTTTTTTTCCTATACATTTAATAAATAAAAAACAACAATTTCATTGCACCAAAACTTTGGACCAAAATCAAATGTTTAATTATATTGGAGAAACTGTTCAAAAACAACAATTTCATTGCACCAACCAAATTCAAATGTTTAATTATATTGGAGAAACTGTTCATTACAAAATTTCCCAAATAGGCGATGCATGGTGGCTATACAACTGTGGCCAAAAGAACACTTGGGCCAAAATCAAGTGTCTAATTATATTGTATATTACAAAATTGCCCAAATAGGCGATACATGGGGGCTATGCAACTATGGCGAAAAGAAGACACGTGCACGGGCCCAAAAACACTTGGAGGATTGAGCTACTCGAATCTTGGGACCTCCCGAGGGACTCCTTGACTCTGGAAAAGAGAAAAACAACAAAACCTTTAATTAATACAAATGGATACATAAAGCTGCATGCAATGATTTTAAAAAAAAAGTTCACACTTACAGGCTGTAGTGTACGACATGCATTTTCAAATTCTTCGCGATTGATTTTGTTGTTTTCATACAGCCAGCACCATGTCTGATATTCGGAGTGGCTCTCTCTGTATCTCTGGATCTCTCGGCTTGGACGGGTCATAGTAATATTTTGATGTATATCAATTAAAAAATATAACAAACCTAACCTTATTACCACAAATTAAATCAATTCAAATGAAAATCCGCACACTCACAAATTTATCTTTCCATGCTGCTTTTCCGCCCGAGCCGTAATGCGTGGGCGTTTGCTGCGCCCTCGCCTCCACCTGCCGAGTGTGCGCCCTAGCACCTGTCGCTCTCTCGTCCTCCAGCTCGCCCTGGGCTTTCTCCCACTCCTCATCGTGAACATTTCCAGGGCGATAGTTGTGACCCTCATATTAAAATGTTCGCTTTGCCGCCCTCCGCACACTGGACTTCTTATTTTTCAAGAAATTCTTGATGTATTCCTCGAGCCACTGCCTAGAGAACTCTTCCACTTGCGGATTAGGGAACCGCATGAGCAATGTCATGTGAATGTACATCATGTCGGCTGGGTCCTGATCTTTGAAAGATTTAAAGCAATCTTGGTATGTCGAGTGGATCAACTGGTTAAGGTGCCCTCCAAATGTCCTCCCCAAAGAGGAACCTAGATCCACCTCCCCCCCACGATGTATATAATAGTAGTACCCACGAGCGTCCGGGGCGGGCGCATCGCGGTCCTCATCCTCATGTGGAGCTCCAAGGGGTGAGTGAGGAGGTCGGGGTGTAAGAGGAGGTGAATTTGTAGCACTGCCCCCTCCACCACCAAAGCAGCACGAGCCACTACCTCGACGAGAGCGTGAGCCACCACTACGGGAAGAGCGCTGGCCACCCGAAGAGCGTTGGCTCGAGCCCGATCCGCTGGGTGGTGTAGGCGACGGATAACTCGATGGTGCGGGCGTGGATCGCTGCGAATGCAAGGTGGAGGGAGCTACGGGTGACGGGAAAGTCAAGGGTAAGGTGGAGGGAGGCCCACTGGGAGGCACACTCTGCACGATCGGAGTGCCGGCGCCCGGTGTCACAAGCGGTGAGAGCCCATAGGCAGCCAACTATGCTGGTGTGTACCGCCCTCGAAGACTTTGCTGCGAGGATAGCCACTCTGCCTAGGCGCGGTATGCCCTCTCGAGGTCGGGGTCGGGGTCGTGTACTGCATCTTGGAACCATCGAAAGCCGAAGGTGGATTGTGACTAGTGGGAGGAAGACTGCGAGTAGTAAGCATCACAAGCGTCCTCGTAAGAGAGGCCCTCGGTAAGAAAGTTCTCTATGGATCGATAGCCAGGCGTGGAAGAGGATGCCATATCCTACAATTTCACAAAAAAAAGGACCCTAATTAACATTGGATTCTAGTCAAAGTGAGATTCTTTATTGCATAGGATTCCTCCTTGCATAGGATTCCTCCCTGCATAAGATTCCTTTTATCTCCTATTTAAGAAATGGTTTATGTGCTTTTTTTTTTTGCATCCATTTAGATGAAAGTTTGTGTGCTTCTAATTAATCTATTGTGTGTGTGTGTTAGTGTGTGGCAAAGAAATTAATCTAGTGTGTGTGTGTTGGACCTTAATCTACCGTTGGGCTTCTCGGTGACCATTGGGGTCTCAATCAACTTCATCGCACACCCACATGGAGGTATGTTTTGGTATATTGTTAATGTTAATGGAGGTATGTTTTGGTATACTAATGCTTGAATTAGTGTGTGCTTGTGCACTAATTAGTGTGCGAAAACACACCAATGCATGCGCACACACCCTAATGCTTGCATTAGTGTGTGCCTGGGCACAAATTAGTGTGTGGAAACACACTAATGCATGCACACTAATGCTTGCATTAGTGTGTGATTGTGCACTAATTAGTGTGTTTACACACACTAATTTGGGCACAATCACACACTAATGCAAGCATTAGTGTGTGTGTGTATAATACATGCATTGTGCCTAAAATAGTGTGTGAAAACACACTAATTAGTGCACAAGCACACACTAATGCAATCATGTGTGTGTGCTAGAGAGGTATGCACACACTAACGCTTGCATTAGTGTGTGCTTGGGCACAAATTAGTGTGTGGTAACACACTAATGCATGCACACACTAATGCTTGCATTAGTGTGTGTGTGTGTGTATAATACATGCATTCATGTGCCTAAAATAGTGTGTGAAAACACACTAATTAGTGCACAAGCACACACTAATGCAAGCATGTGTGTGTGCTAGAGAGGTATGCACACACTAACGCTTGCATTAGTGTGTGGAAACACACTAATGCATGCACACACTAATGCTTGTGCGTTAGTGTGTGATTGTGCACAAAATAAACCCTAAAAACTAACTAGTGCGGCATTAGTGTAATTTATGCACAAAATAGTGTGTAAAAACTAACTAATGCATGCACACACTAATGATTGCATTAGTGTGTGCTTGTGCATGCATTAGTGTGTTTAAAACTAACTAATGCATGCACAAACTAGCGATCCGAGGGTTTTGGCATCCATTGATGTCGCTCCCCATTGGAGTGTGATCGGGGGCGGAGGCGGGAGAAGGACGGAAGAGCGATTGTTCCAGGAAGCTGTCGTCAGAGGGGGGTCACACCCGCCGTTCGATGTGGGTGGGTCCACACGAGCGCATGCGCATCCTACATCCACCACATATGGGGATCTCCCCACCACCCCGCCCCACATGGAGGTGGAGGAAGATCATTTGCACAATATGGTTGAGGATCTTCTTGCATGTGAGGTGGGGAATGAGTGTGAGCCTGAGTGTGCATATGAAGAAGCTGCCCAAAAACCAAAGATTCATTGCTAGAGGCAGCACACACCGCTCTTTACGAGGGATGCTCCTACTCCATATTACGAGCGTCTCTTGAGATCTTGAATATTCAAGCAATGTTTGGATGGAGCAATGCAGGGGTCGATGCACTATTGAGGTACGTTTAAGTGTAATAAGTGTTAGTTGTGAGTTTTTTTCGTGGTTATATGCAATAACGAGTGTTCTTTAATTATGTCATAGGCTATTAGGCAAGATGATGCCTAAAGGCGATCATCTTCCAGAAAATCGAAGGAAGGCACGACAGGTGGTGACAGGTCTTGGGATGGACTATGATCGCATACATGCATGTGTCAATGATTGCGTGCTATTGCGCAATCAACATGCAGGCCTTGATGCTTGCCCCGAGTATGGAGAATCAAGGTACAAAGAGGGAATGCAAGGAACCACAATACCTCGCAAGGTTCTTCATCATTTCCCCCTCATTCCCCGCATCAAGTACATGTTCAGCACCAAAGGAACAAGCGAGCTTCTTACATGTCATATGACAAATCGCTCCACCGATGGGGTTATGAGAGTGCCGGTTGACTCGCCGGCATGGCAACACATTGAGCAGACATGGCCGGAGTTTAGAGAAGAGACTCGTCACTTGAGGTTTGGTCTGGCTAGTGATGGGGTAAACCCATTTGGGCATCGGTCTACCTCATGGAGTACTTGGCCAGTGGTTGTTGTGAACTACAACATTCCACCATGGAGTCAACCAAGAAGGGGAACATTTTGCTCTCTCTTCTAGTCCCAGGAAAACACAAGGTGAAGAACATGGATGTATATTTAGCACCTTTGATTGAAGATCTTCAAGAGCTATGGAACGGCATAGATGTTTTTGATGTATCAAGACCACTTCGTGATCGGCGCACAATGATCAAGTGCATTCTCATGTGGACCATGCATGATTACCCCGGGCTTGGAGAGATTTCTGGCAAGCTTTTCCTTTGTGACGCTCTTTAATGTCTTTGCATTGGCCACTTATATGCGGTTATGTCTTTTGTTTTTGTAGGACTATCGACATCTGGACATAGGGCATGCCCAACTTGTGGACCCTCACTCGTGACAGAGAGACCCGCTCTACTTGGTAAGGTGATCTACCCCAATAACCATCGCTTCTTGCCGCCCACACATCCATCTTATGCTCCACTGTGCAATGGGATGGAGCCACTCCAGTGTGTGTGTGTGTGGGTGTGTGTATGTGTGTCACCTCTCTCTCTCTCTCATCTATCTTGATTGGTTTTTGCAGGCCTTCACATTCAACTCTATGTGGTCCGAAGGACGTCATTTTCGAACCCGCAAGATAGATGAGCGTCGAACCACTCATGATAGTGGAGTTATAGGCAACTTTGACACGACAACACAAGAGGTGAGGGAATGTGGAACAATAGAGAGGATAATCAAAGTGGACGTCAGAACAGAACATATCTCTTTGACTATCTCTTTGATGGGTTTGCGGTGAGGTTAAGAGACATGAGAATGGACTCTATATGGTAGACTCCAGGCAATTTCATCGCGGGAAGACCGACAACTTGGTGCAACCTAGTAGTTGTGAGTAGGTAAAGTCCATGTGCAACTCACTAAAACATTATATGATACATACAAAACTACATTCATGTTGGTGTTTGCTCTATGACCTACAGGTGTTTTATGTGCCTTGTATATGTCGAAGACGACTATGGTATGTTATTCCAGTCACACTACGGAGCAGATCTATCTTTGCAGATACGAACATAGAGACTTTGGCAGATCCCACCATACCATCTCAAGAAGACGCCAATGACGATGATGCAATTGAGGTCGAGGAGAACCAACCATTCCCAATAACCAATCATAGTGAGGAGGAGGACGAGGATGGAGAGGATGATGATGATTCAATAGGAGAGGCTATAGAGGATGAATCAATAGATTTATTTGTTGATTTAGCTACCATGGGGTTGGACATGGATGTAAGCACTTGTAGAGATCTCTTGGAGGATGAAAATTAATAAATATCTTTTGGATTTTGACTTCTTTCTCTACTTATGTTGTACAAAAGGGCTATTTGTTTATGAATGCAAGACAATACAATTTTGATCATCGTTCGCTTGCCATTTCCATATGAATGCATAGTTGACATAAGATTTTGAGGTGGAAACAAAATATTTTTGTTTATAGAATCTCATGGAGTACAAATGAGTAGAGTAGGAGAATCATACCAATAGATGAGGCAAGCAAAGAGAAGAGAGGTACTAAAAATCCCAATGAGAATGGGATTTCTTACACTCCGTGCAAAAAGGGGGACAATACAATTTTGATCATCGTTGCTTGCCATTTTCATATGAATGCATAGTTGACATAAGATTTTGAAGTGGAAACAAAATATTTATTGATATAGAATCTCATGGAGTACAAATAAGTAGAGTAGGAGAATCATACAATAGAAAGACAAGCAAGGTTAAAAACCACCTTCCTATCCCAATTGGGAATTTCCTATAGTGAAAGGGAACACCATGTTTTCCTGATTTTGGCGTTTTCAAGTCCGTCTCCACTCTCAATTTCTGTCGTCCCAAACTTCTTTCAGATTTTTCTTGAGCTCTCTGTACTTGTTACTTACGGTTTCAACTTGACTCCGTCTGTTTTCTTTGTTGCGCTGTTCTCTCCTGATTTTGCTGTTTCTGTTTTTCGTTACAATCCTTTTTTACTTTGATTTCTTGAGCTTCTTTTGTCTTTTGTAAGCTCTTTGATCATTTCCTCTCATTCTTCCAGAAATCTTGTCCTTAACCACAATCTTCGCCTTTACTAGCAATAGGAATTGATTTTTTTCCTCTTATTCTAGCATCGGATTGGTTCTAACCCCCTTTGTTTTTCTCTTTGCTCTATAGTGTTTCTGCGTTGTTTAGTTTGGTTCGGAAAATCATAAAATCGGACATCCGTTATAGTTTCTTCGTTTCGCGCTTGAATTGTCCGTTGACTCGTTGTCTGCTTCATTTCCCCACTCTGGATGATCGGGAATGTCGTGAAACACCTCTTCTTCATCTTCCTTTTCCAGTGTATCGTTCTTTTCAGTTTCTTTTTCGAGTACGTTCTCAGCATGAAGTACGGAACCACGTCGTACCCGTCCTTGTCGCAAAATTTCGTTGTGGGACCATCCGGAATTGCACAAACATCTAGGGTTGCTAGAATGTGTGTCCATTCTAATGGTTCAAGCGTGTCCTCTGGAAAGGGTTCTCCTATATAAGTTTCGTCTTCGATAGCCCTTTCTAAAACATATTCTTCTCGCCTCAGACTTCCACATTTCGAGGCTCCACACATCCATAACTCCTTGGGCTTACCTAACCAAGCTGGAAATTCGGATCCCGCCAAAGTAGCTGAATCAAACTCCTCTACCGGTGTTCGATTCACATCTTTGTAGCTATGGTCTTTCAGGTTCACACGTGTAGTGGTTTCCATATTTCTCAGGTATATGTGATCGTAGCCCCAATCCTGGGACCATTTTCAACTGTCTCATGAATGGTCTTCCCAGTATGAATATCATAGTTATTCTCCTTGCCAAAATCGACAATAGCAAAAGTATGTTCGTATTCAATGCCGCAAGAAGTCACTACGACTTTCTCTAATAACCCCATAGGTTTCTCCATGTGTCCATCTGCTAATTGGAGTTTCAACTAGTCTTCCTTATTGCTGGTTTCCCCCATTTTTTCCAGATTTCTTTTGTAGCAATGGCTACCCCAGCTCCGCTGTCTAGTATTGCCATCGTGTTCACTCCTTGGATTCAACTGGTAAGGTTGTATTCCCCTCTTCACCTTCGCAATACTCTCCGACCTTGTTTAAGGGTACAGGCTTAGCGTTCTTTTGTGGTTTGCTCAGCTCTTGTATACCCTCTTGCAGTCTCGATGTTGGGTCTTTTATCCCCAAATTTCTCCAAGCATTTTCCTACAGTGGTCCACATATGTGGTCTTAACCTCAAAAGCTCAGCTAGAGTGATAGTGCATGTCACTGGTGTTGACAAGATCTCTATCAATCCTTGCGAGTCCATGACTTTTTTCTGATGAGATTCTTCGTGAGGGAAGTGCTCTAATCTCGGATTTTGCTTCATACTCTCCTAAGTATGAAGGTAAGTTTTCAATGAATGAGGTTTGCTCTCCATTGTTCTAACAGAGCCCCCATCTCCCCAGTAAGATTGCAGATCCGTCCACTTGAGATTGCCAATCCAATTCCACTTGAGGATCTGCTCAAATTCCCTATGGGAGGATTCCGTTTGCATGTTTGCCTCTCTTTTCCCAAATCATCTCTTCCGTAAGACCTCTGTATGACTGGATGAAAACTCTCTATCTCCTGATCGGTTGTGTTCAATACTATGCGGTCATCCTTGTGTGTATTTTCAGGCTTTTGTGCACTGGGAGTCTTTTCAGCTACCCGTGAAACGATAGTCTCTTGCTGAATTGGGTTTTCCTTCCACAATTCATTGTTTCTCTTGGTGGTTCTAATAAGGCTTGTGCAGTCTCGATCATTCTCTGGCACATTTCAAGTCTCTGCTTTTCCAATTCCGCGTTTGGGTATGTCATCCACCTCTGTTTCTTGTGTTTGGTTGTTCTTTAACCTAGCTTCGTAAGCTCTCATCAGTGCGTCCAATGGTTCGTGTACTTTGTCGACTAGCACTGATCCCCCTGAGCTTAAGCTAGTTGTTTCTTTGATACTCTTTTGTTTCGTTCTTTCCGGGCTCATCTCTCGTTTCCCGTTTTGACTCTCAAGTTTTTCTAATCTATCTTTAGTTCGCTTTAGTTCCTCAGCTAGAATAGCGTCTTCACGTTCTTTTCTCAACTTCATGCGTGCTTTTCTAGCTTTCCATGTGTTTCTTTGACTCCGCGGTCCTTGACTAACCACTTGGTCGCTAACTTTCCATTCTCAGGTTCTCTAGTGGTTTTCTTAGCTTGAGCTCTAGTAACAACTTGCGTTGGTATCAGAGTTTCATTTTCAGACCCACTGCTGGTAGGAATAGTTTCTAGCATATTCAATGTCGTCTTTTGCACTTTGTTTGGATTCTTTGAACAATCCTCAATGAAGTGAGTAACCCCACACTCAGTGCAATAAGCGTTAATTCTAATGATTTCCGTATGTGGACAAACATTCATCAGATGGTCACCTCCACACTTGTAACAGGGTCCTAGTGCTGGTCTTGGTCCCACTTGATTCGTCCTTTGTGGATAGGATGGTCTTTGTCCTGTTAACCCTCCATGAGCTATGAACATCAATGTTCTTGCGTCCAAATTGTATCTCTCTTCATCAGAAGCACTTGTAACTGTTGGTATTCCAACATTCCCATCATGCCCCATGGTTCTGGTTGTTTGGGTTCTTCTGGTGGGTAATACACAGTTGGAGACATGTTGCACCAGATTCTTCATAATAGGCTTGAACAGGCACTAAGGCTTGTTCTTCCTGATTCTCTAAGGTTGGTGCATATCTAATGCCCACTGGTCTTGCTCCTGGTAAAGGTGGTTGTTGTCCCAATACCGGTTGCGGTCTTTCTATCCCCATAGGTCCTGGTACATTTCCCGTTGGGTATCGAGGTACTGGATGTACTTGAGGTGGTGCTAATTGAGCAGGAGGTGCATACTGACGCTCCCTTACATACCCTTTGTTGTAATAGCACTCCTCTGTTGGATGGTTTGTCCATTTTTGTTCAATAGCACACCATTTCAGTGGTTTTGGCAATGGTTTTTGGTATGGTGCCATCCTTTTTAGAGCCTCTTCTATCATTTGCTCTACATTTGGCATGGTTGTTGTTTGAACATTCTTTTAGTGGTAGTCTCGCTCACGCTACGGAGGAAGAGCTACTGGATGCAAAATCTGTATCCCTGACACCTCTCCATAAACCGTACAGTTATCCACTAAGTACAATGCTTCTCTCGTTACTTGCTCGAAACTTGTACAAGCTTTCAAGTGCAAGTCCTTCTTGAGAGTGTCGTTTCTCAGTCCCGAATAAAAGAGAACAGATAGTCTGTCATCTTGTGGTCGTTCACGTACTGGACATCTCTCAATGTATTGTTTGAAGCGAAGTGAAGCTTCCTTCACTTTTTCGTGTTCTCTCTGTTTAAAAGCATATATTTGTGAGACCGTATTGTGCTTAATCCCTCGTTTTGAGAATTCCTCAGCAAACTCTCTTAGCAAATGGTCAATGTCATGAATCCCCCTATGTTCAGTGGTTGAAACCATGTCAATGCCGTACCTTCTAGAGTAAGACCAAATCCCTCGTATTGTGTATGGAAATCTGTTATCTGCTCAGCTCTTAAGACTTGCTTAAAGAGTGACACATGTGCATACGGATCTCCTGAACCACCATACTTCTTTGGCATACACTTGGCTACTTGAGATGGTCTCATACGTCTATGGTCTGCTACCAATCTCATTGCTCCTGTGTCCCGCTAAAGCTTTCTCTAGCATCATGGACTTCATGGGTTACCCTTGTCGGTTCCCCTGCCCTGAATCTACTACTAGGAGGTAAATGTGATGGTTCCGCTTCGAACCTTGGACCTGGAGTGGTATATGTGGGGATTGGAACTGCACTACCTCGATTCATATCCATTGACTCTCTGGAATGTAATGATCCCATTGGTCCGGGCTTCGAGTACTGAGGTTGACTGAAAGAGTCAGCAACCTGAGTTCTTTGTCCTCCTGTTGTCATTGGGTTTTGCACTCCATTTTGTTGGTGCTGGTCTTTGTGAGCTAGAAGTAACATAATACTGATGTAGTGGTCCCCCAAAGTATGTATATCCTTCTAATTCTTTCTTGCCCATTGTTGAGTATTGCCTCCCATACTTGTCGTAAGCGGCAATTTTCACTTCCGATCCCTCTGTGTAGGTAAAGACATAAAGTCTTTTTTGTTCTGTCAACTCTCCGGTGTAGGGTTCTTCACATCTATAATAGAGATCTTGCTCCCCATTATTATATTTGTATAGCCCCACATAGATGTTATCAGTGTTGATCCTGTAGTTTCATTCTCTCTTCTTAACCTCGCATCAGGTAAGTTCATTATTGGTGCTTTCTCCTCAAGTTCTTCATCTACTTTGGCTTTGGTGCCCATCAATCCCCACTTGTCCACAATGTTAGGGTTTAGGACTACCAAGTACATGGTACACCCTCGTCATCTAGATATCTATCTCCACTATAGCTCACAGGCACTAAGTCCTTGAACTCACTAGGTCTCTCTTCTATCTTTACACAATAGCGGTCCATTCCATCTTTGTAGATCTTGGCACCTTGCTCATTGTCGTACTGGTATTTTATGAACAATAGCTTCATTGTGGCGGAAGGGTTTGATGATCCTGCTGCCATATTTTCTCTGTTGTTCAGGTTCAAGTGTTCCAAGTGTTCGGTGAAAATCTCGTAAGATCTCTCCGAAGAAGTATCAGAAACACTTCCTTCAAATATCGGCTCTAATGCTTGCACCCAACTTTGGTTTACACTTCCCTCGGTTGATATGACACTTGCTTGTGTTCCCCTTGTTTTGGTTGGTTATTCTGGAGATTCCTGCTCGATCTCAAATTCATCAATTCCCCTAAAGGACTTTAACTTCTCCGTCTCGGCAATTTGTTTTCCCAAGTTTTTGTGGTCAGAATTGATCCAAATTGATTGATACTTGGTCAATTGTTTAATCTTGTCAGTTGGACAACTTCTGTTTCATCAAGTGAGAATTTTGTTGCAGTTATGCTGAAAAAGACATTATACGCGTATGATGTCTTTTTTCACACAGATTTGGACTATTTCGGTCATGCTCACTCTCAGTAGCCCCCTTATGCTCTGTCCACTCATAAAATTCAGTTTGAACTCTGTTTGAGCAAGTTATGGCTAATTTAGGCTTTTCTTTGCAATTTTCCACTTTTGACTTGTTTTGGGTCAATTGTGATCCAAATGGGATGAAACTTGAAATATAACCTCTAGACAGCTATTACAATGGATCTGTGTTGGCAAAGTATCAAAATATGTCCAAAATTAGGTCAAAGACATCATACGCGTATGATGTCTTTTTCATCAATTTGGGTCAAGACTTGATATTTATGCTTTCTACAGTGTTTGTAACAATCTTGTCAGGTCAGATATCAAAAATAAGTAGTGGATGTGCTAAAAGACATTATACGCGTATGATGTCTTTTGTCCCAGATTTTGACTATTCTTGGTTTTAAGCCTTTTCCAATGTTTATAATTGAGTTTCAAGTGTTTTTGTCAGGTTTGAATGTAAAAACAAGATCTGAATCCAAAATTTCCTATTCTTTGCGTTTCTTGGACTCCGACTTGTCTTTTTGGGTTTCTTTGAGTGTTAATGCTCTTGTTTTAAGTTGAAATTAGGGTAAACTCCCCTTTTGAACACTCTAGTAAAGTCAAAATTTCTGTTTTGGTCTCTGTTTGGTCATTTAGACATCATACGCGTATGATGTCTAAAGTTGCAGATTTCCAATTTTTTGGCACAGAATCCTTCCTAAAGCTTTCTCAAGTGCTCAGCGGCTCCCAGATACACAGAAAATTTCTCTGACTTTTGTTTATTGCAAGTTTCACTACTAACTCGACGGTTTAGTGATCTAACATGCAATCAACCATATCAAGCAAATACTCCAATGATTACTAGCTCCAGATCAGGATCAAATGAAGTCCTACCTAAGCTATTCCTAATCATAAAATGGGTTTGGTAATTGTGATTTTAAAGAGATCCACTGCCACTCACGGACTAGCAAATTCTTCTTCTATCAACAACTACTCAACACCAACAAAACAACAAACAAATCTAAGCTAAACTAAAAATACTGTCAACACGGAAGACCCAGGAATACCCCACTTCCTAGTGTCTCTCGAGATCTTCGGAGTCCACCACTCCTAGATCTTTTCTAACTAAAGTATACAAAGTAGTTTATACGACTCACCTCGTAGGATTAGTCTAAGGTCACCTACTTAGGGCTCTCATCCCCGGCAGCGGCGCCAAATGTTAAGGCGGTTACGCCGCTAGCGGAAGCTAAATAGCGAGAACTCAACCAACAACATAATTTGTCAGACGAGGACGGAGCTTGACCCGCAGGCGCATGGAAACAACTAGGTGGGTGTCAAATCATCTACTCGACCTTCTAACGACAATCACTACTAAGGAAATCAAATCTAAGTTCTAAAATACGCAAGTGACTGAAATCCGTACTACGAACGAATGCTATACGAAACAGGATCTAGAATCGTTGAATCGATTTCAAACTCAAGGGGAAGTCTATACACTAGGTAATAACAACACCCTAAAGACTTGAACTGCAAAATCAACCTATAACCACTCCGTGCGGTAAACGCGTATGAAGACAGGCCAAAAAATACAGGTGATCGAAACTTGACCCCGATGGTACCAATGTGTAGCTCTACTCGTTGTGGTTCTATAGATATGCTGCACGCTCCATTCCGACACACGAGTTGGAAGAAAACTCACACCGAAGCTCGTAGGAACTTACCACACATAGAAGCCGATAGCGCGCACTCTTGGTATCTGTGCATAGCTCTCGCCGTTGCTAACATAATGGCGGTGTCGCTTCTCCAATGGCGGCTCCGTAGCTCGCGTAGCAAGTAGATAAGACTCTCTCTCTCTCTCTCTCTCACTCTCTCTCAGACACAGTCACGGCGCTCAAAAACTCACTTTGATCAATCATCTGAATCCCCTTAGGTTACAAAAACTTTGGCTTATATACCTCAGCCTTGGAGGTGAGAACATCTCTAACTAATTACATCAACAAGTGAAATTACTTCGGGATTACAAGCTGGAAACTCAATTGAGTCCCGTTACTTAATGAATGGCTCAAATCAAAATTAATGTCGGAAAGACATTTATTAGAATCAATGGTTACAAAATGATGAGTGTGAGCAAAAATGTGGGTGTGATCCTCTGCTGGCTCAACAGCAGCTCAAAAAGAAATGGAATTTCAAGCTCTACAAATCAATAGTAGAACAATGGCTGCGCAAATCGCAAGTCTACAAACTGCAAGGCAACACCAAGGACAGGTACGAGTGCACCAGGAACAAGCAACAACGAATTTGGCTGGACTCGTCGAAGTATATGGGGGTCAAGATGAGTAGGAGGAAGAATCAGATGAACAGGAGGACCCAGATACACAGACTAATCAGACTGGCTCCAAAGACCAAGAAATAGAAGAAGATTCAGTCAGGAGATTGGAAGAGCAGAGGCTGGCCGAGTAGATGGAAAAACAATCAGAGATGATATGGTACAAGGCAATGCAACTAGAAAAGGAGTTTCTACAAGGGCTCTCCAAATCAGGCAAAATAGCAGCAGAGCTACGGAAGGAATGGAATGCCCCTATGTTACCATATGCTCTGCTGAAATTTGAAACTCTAACACATCAACGGCAGCTCGAAAAAGAAGCACAAGTGCCAGTTTTTGAAGGAGAAGTACAGGATCGAGAACAACAAAACAGAATAGTAGACAGCCAGCCAAAGTGGAGGCGTCAATGGCTCTTGGATCATCCTAATAACCTGATCCACTTAGTCAACGCACCGTCTGAGCTGAGGAATGACAGAACTTTTTTCCCAACTCCGCGAACATACACCTACAGCCAATATAAAGCACTATAGAGCAGAAATTCGACATGGCTAAATTATCCAGCATTGCCAGGGCCAGTAGAGGGAGAGAGAATATCCAGTTCTTACATGGTGAAAACCCTTCAGGGCTCCATCGCAGAATTCGGAGGCTCTCCCGACCTATCCTGCAAGATGCTATGTAAAATAGCTCGAACCTTTTTTGGCCTGTCTCACAGTCTTCTCAAAAAGCTGGACGTCAGAGTATATGAATACCGAAAGAAGAATCTCAAAGCTGTCATACGATCTAAGTGGACCACCTACAGAGCCAGTATTGTATGCCTATTTCAGACGGCTAATGTTTCTGCCAAGCTACCATCTACAAACCTTCGAAGAAGCATTTTACACAGGCTTCTTCATGTACAAGTGTAAAATTTTGGCCCATTAATGGCAAGCGAGTCTATGCGATATGATGCGTTTCTACATCAAATCAACCAAGAAAGACGACAAAGACAATGAAGACAAAGACGATCATGTCGTGGTAGACATGAATTAGGAGAGGGGGAGTCTTGGAGCCCCATTGATCCAACTATTGTAATGAGCCCATCTTGTAAAGCATATCAAATTCCCATTTTATGTCAAAGACGTCTTATCATTTTGATCCATTCCTCTGGGTTATGTAAAGATTAATCAGTTAGTCAGGACTCAGATTTGTTCCCACTTTGTAATAAGGAGTAAGAGAACCCCATGTACATTTTTGAGCTAAGGTGACTAAAGTATAAAAGTCAACTTAGAACCATTTTTGAACGACATTTGAACATTAATTCTGTGTCATACGAGTCTGAGAGAGAGAGAGAGAGAGAGAGAGAGAGAGAGAGAGAGAGAGAGAGAGTGTCTTATCCTCTTCGCTACGCACTTCTCCCTCACCGGATTCACGACGTGACCACACCATCGCGTTAGTCTCTCCGAGAGCTACGCGCCCACGCCACGCATTCACCTTTTCGAGCTGATTGCAATCGATCCTTCCTCGAGCTTGTTTTGCTTGTAAGTAGCACAAACAGTGTCTATTTTCAATAATGAAGTGCTTTATGGAATGAGAAAGAGATTAGCTACACATAGATGCTCATAAACTTAGGTTTCGCCCACTTTTGGATTATGACCTGTTAGTCTATCGCGACTGTATTCGAGATAACTAGGGTTCAAATCTGGTGAGATTAGACTTATAGGTAAGTATATCCTAGTGAGAGGATGGTTCCTAGTAAGTTTGATGCAATTCGGAGTTCATTGGAAGTGTAAACAGTGTTGTGAGCGTTTAGGGATAGAGTGGGTTGCATTCAACCAGGGTTAATGATTGATGCATCATAAAAGTGCGTATGTGTAGATTGGTCTAAGCCTGACAAGCTAACGAGATTGCCTACGTGCACCTACGGGTTAGTCGTGTCATCGGATGATAAGTATGTTGTCTGTGTCGTGCTCGTGAGTATGAACAGGGGAGTAGTTTTGCCCTAAAACAACTATGTCATGTCGAAGTTGCAAAAGATTGCATTGCTGCCTTATTGTAATTACTATCATAAGATTTAGGTCTTTGTCCACCAGTTCCACGTCTATGACAGCATTGGTATTTGCTAAACTTGCTGCCTCTTGATCCATAGGCACATAGCATCCTTCAACAAGATAAGAACGCTTGTACCAAAAAGAGATAATTAGTGTCTGTGTCACAATAATATACTTGACAATGAAAGTGTCAAGCGTAATCTCGTAACATATGCCATCTGTTACTTTCACATACTACCCTCGATCAAGAAGCTTATCACACAAGAGGGAATCAAATGGTTTGAAGAGCAGCATAGTTTTAGCAACATGTACATTGCAAGTATGAGATAACTCAACAAAGAGACCAACATGATAGAAATTTGCAAGTTTCACCAATTTAGTGGGTATAGAGTTTCGGAGAGACCTCTCAACATCCCTATAGAGCCTGCTCCTCAATGCCTCAGTCATTGTTGTGTCGGGAACGGGCCAATCCATGGATTTCTAGTTGGTTGGTAGTGAAACCTTCACCAACACTCCTCTCTAATTTTTTTGATTGAGTTGGTAGAAATGGTCATAGAAGAAAATACCCTCGTCTGCAAGGCTTTTGCTAGTTCTACCCGCATACTGCAAGACCCCAATATGAGCATGGGTCACAGAGATGAGATCTATAATGCACTCCAGTGGCTCCCATTCCTCGTATGAAGAAGGATAAACATCTGTGAATGTAAAAGAATAGAAATAAATACAAACATCTGTATAACCTTATTTGAATATCTGTAATAAGAGAAGAAAAAAACAGATTCATATTTGAAATGTAAGATAACATTTATGGAGGAGTGCTAAATAATTAACTCACAGTTCCACAGCGGATTATGCACCATGGAGACATCGCCGTCGTTAGCAATCACATCAGAGTGAGTGAAAACATGTTGAGCCAAGACCTCTTTCACAGTCTTCTTACCAACCTCGACTTTGAAATCCAGAACTCTTGCTTTCCATGCAGAACGAAACATATTTGTTGCCTTTGAGCTTTTTCTCCTTCTTGGTTGCATAAGAACCCAAGAACCTTTGCTTATCCTCTGCTCTTGCCACCTATTATCTGTAGTGAGAGAGTTTGAGATTGAGATAGTGCTTATGCTACTACATGGTCTTCTTGGCACAATAATTGTGAGGCTAGTTGGGGACAGTGTAGAGCAACCTCTAGAACTTCTTGGGTGGGAAGAAGACAAAGCCATAGCTATAATGGAGGGAGAGTGTGTTTTGAAAGCCTTTCATAAAGGGAGTGGATATCTTTTAATAAAGAGAGAGAGTTAGCTATCAATCAGTAGTCAAGTCTTAGCAACCTGACGGCTACTGGCAATGGGTCCTACTTTGTGAGACGAGGAAGTTACCTTACGAAAATGGGACAAATCTCAATATTTAAAATGATTTCTTTCATTTTTGTGATATTTTCCATGCATTTCTACGTTCCGTAAGGTTGCTGCTCGTTGGTTGCGCCTTCTTTTCTCTCTCTTCAATAAGGCCCTCCAAATGACCTCCAAAATTTCCTAATGCTAGCGGCTTAGATTTGAGTTACTATGTGACAAGAATCTGTCTGTTGGATTATTCAATCCATCCTATTGATTTCTTTGTTTTGATTAGGGCCTAGCGACCTGTCAGGTTTACCCATCAAAATCGTTATTTGAGATAACGGGGTGGGGACCTGACACGTGTATCAAAGCATAGGTTTATGAACTGAAAAAATAATGTTGATCGAAACTTTTTAAAAAAAAAGGGTTAGTAGGATAATCGTACTCAAAAACATGAACATTGATGTTCCAGGAAGATGCAAGGATTGCTTATAGCAAGTTTAACACATTTGACATTATGTATGTGGAGGCGTGTCGCTCTCCCAATTATCATTTTCGTCAAAGTATGATGGAAATATTGATGAAGGCTTTTGCTCCTCCATCAGCATCACTTCATTAAGGCTGGGAACTTGCATGGTGTAGTGAGGGTGCTACCTATTACATCAATGTTACGAGATTTGAGTACCTATCCACCACTGAACTAAAGAAGCTATGTTGGGTGCACGAGTTGTGGGTTGTGCAACTTTTCTACTTCCTTGGAACTTTTAAAGAAGTCAAGATCACTGTAGATGGCATCAAGATGACCTTGAATAGTTGGATCTTTGATCAAGTAAAAAATGTAATTCCAAGTGATAGGAATAAGCCTATTGTCATTTCGAATATATTTCGTCGGAATGAGAATCTTGTAATATACGAGCCTATTACTGATGTGTACAAGAGGTACTACTCTGATGAGATAGTGGATTGTAAGAATCTGTCCTCAAAACACTTATCGCTTGTACCATAGTCTCCTGGACATCCAACAATTAGAATCTTCTACCTTTTGAGACAACCTAAACTTGTAAATACTTTGGCATGAATACATTATGGTTCTTGACTTGGATGAAGAAAGTTTTATCTTGAGTCTCTTATATGGCGTTGTTTAACTCTTAAGTAATTTGGTATTCTATTAAACCGTGATTCAAGTATAACGATAAGCGTACTATTGTATAGGTACCGTCTATTGACTTATACACCATTGTTCAGGAGAAGAAGCTTCTCCTTAAGTAAGCACAAGCTCCCAAATTTAAGGACGAAGGCGTTAACATAGAGCACGATGCCGAAGTATGGATCGAAGCAACAAAAGCTTACTTTGAGGCAGCAGGGACTCAGCCTAAAAATTAGACAATGCTTGCCATGTTCCGCCTTACTGGTGATGCTAAGATTTGGTGGAAGCAGCATTGTAGGGATCTAGGTCTCACAGGATCTTCTCGATCTTGGGAGGAGATCAAAACTGCAGTTACAGAATGTTATCTCCCACCAGTGCATAAAGCTATCAAAATGAACGAGTTCTTTTCCCTTCGCCAGTTATCTTCTTCAGCGGATGAGTAATTTTCAAAGTTTGTTACACTCAAAAGATATGCTCCAAGAATGACTCTAGAATAGCAGGTAGCAAGGTTTTGCCAAGGGTTTATTGAACCCTTGAATAATCATTTGGAGCTTCTTAGGCCAACGACTCTCCAAGATGCTTTGCTAAGGGACAAACCTTTAGCTAAAGAGAACCAAAAGTCTACTCAAGGTAGGCATTATTATCTAGCAAGGAGGACCAAACTAAGCAACTGGAATAATGGACCGACCAATCATGCCTATCAAAGTAGGCCAGTGGTAGCCTCAACAACTACTAGCAAGAACCCAGGAGTTCAATGTTATGAATGCCATGCTTACGAACACTTCAAAATTAATTGTCCAAGGAGGCTTCGTGCTACTGGTGCTAATGCCACTCCTTTACCTGTTAATTGAAGAGGCCAACAGAATGGACGTGGAGAACACGGAAGAGGAATCAGAGTTAGAGGACGTGGGACTCATGCCACGGTCAATGCCGTGGTAGGACAGCCAACGGTGGGAGATGAAGCTGATGAGAGGACAATTTTTCATGCTGCAATTGATAACCCAGTGCTCGCCACCAGTATGCGGTTATCCAAGCACCTGGATCTCGCCAAGGTGAAAAAGCCAAATTTTTAATAGATTGTGGAAGCACATACTCTTTTCTATCTCCTAGGTGCATGAGAAATGAAAACTAAACCAACACCCTACTCCAAGACTAGTGGTAGAGATAGCAAATGGAAAGGAATTCCTAACCCAACATTCAGCAGGTCAAGTAGAATTTGAACTAGGGGGATATTCTACTTCCGCACAATTCTGCACTTTACCTTTAGGAGTGTATGACGGAATATTGGGAATGGGTTGGTTGAAAACGAACCAAGCTCATATTCATTGTGCACAGGGGAATTTCACTTTTACAGATAGCTTTGGCAATGAAGTTTTAGTTCAAGGAAAAAACAGGAATCCTAAGGCTCATCTAGTTAGAGCTAGCAGACTTTTAAAGCGACTTAAGAAGGGTCAACAGATCTTTGCGGTTAAGCTCAATACAGTGGACAACTCGAAATCAAACTTTCACCCTGACTGGTTGAAGGAATATGCTAACATGTTCCCTGAAAATATCATAAATCTACCACCAACCCGAGAAGTTGAACATGAAATTGAAACTATCCCTGGATGCAAGCCAGTTTCTAAGAGACCTTATAAGATGTCACTTCCTGAGGCGATTGAGCTAAAGGAACAACTTAGGCAGATTATTGAACAAGGCTTTATTAGACCAAGTACTTCTCCTTGGGGTGCACCAGTCCTTTTCCAAAAGAAGAAGGATGGTACCTTGCGACTTTCCATTGATTATCATGGACTTAACCAGGTGACTGTTAAGAACAAGTATCCCATTTCTAGGATTGATGAGCTCTTAGATAGACTTCATGGTGCTAAGATGTTTATCAAAATTGATCTTTGGTCTGGATACTATCAAATTAGAGTCAAAGAATCGGACATCCCAGAGACAGCTTTCAATACTAGGTATGGGCATTATAAATTCATTAATGTCTTTTGGTCTCACAAATGCTACTGCAAGTTTCAACTGACTGATGCAGGATATTTTTAGACCTTACCTAGATGATTTTGTCATAGTGTTCTTTGACGACATTTTGATCTATTCTAAGGATGTGGCAGAACATGAAGGTCACGTTCGTAAGGTTCTACAACTGTTACGTGAGCATCAGCTTTACACCAAGGAAAGCAAGTGCACTTTTTACTCTCCCCAAGTTATTTATCTTGGCTTTTTTATATCTTTCGAAGGTATTTCAGTCGACCCCGAGAAGATCAAAGATATAGTGGAATGGCCTCAATCCTCTACCGTCAGTGAAGTGAGAGGATTTCTTAGATTACAGGTTGGTACATGATTTTTGTCAAAGATTATGCTCTTATCACAACTCCTTTAACAGAGTTATTAAATAAGGGAATGAGGATTGAGTGGAACGCCGAGCACTTAAAGTGAATCTTTACACAACCCAACCTCAATATGAGGCAAAGGAGGTGGATTGAGCTTCTTGAAGAGTTTGATTTCAATATAAAGTATAGACCTGGAAAGGACAATGCAGTTGCTGATGGACTTAGTCGCAAATCTTTTCTGAATTCCATCTCTATACCTAATAATCCTATGTGGGAAAGGATTGGAGAAGCATCTTTGAAAGATCCGGATTATCAGCAATTGTGTCTCAGATTCAGCAAGGCAAGAATCTTCAAGCGACCAATAATCCAGCTAAAGATTATTCTCTTCAAGGGGATGTCTTTATTTCTAACAAAGGCTTTGTGTACCTAAGAATCCTGCTTTGAAAAAGGTGATCTTATTTGAGGCCCATGATAGCCCAATCTCAGGACATCCAGGGTATGCAAAAACCTTGAATGCGGTTAGAAGGAGTTACTATTGGCCAGGTATGAAAGGAGATATTCTTCGCTATGTGAAACAGTGTCTCACTTGTTAGTAGGTTAAAGCCGAGAGAATAAAGTTACCCGGACAACTCCAACCTCTTGATATACCCCAGATGTAATGGGAATGTATTAGTATGGATTTTGTTATCGGATTACCGTCTATTTGAGGCTACAATTCTGTATTTGTGGTAGTTGACATGCTCACTAAGGTAGCTCACTTGATACCTGTCAAAACAACCACTACTGCTTTTGACATCAGTAGGATTTTCATTAAGGAGATCTTTAGACTTCATGGTTTATCGAGGAGGATTGTCAATGATAGAGATGCAAAGTTTACTTCAAAGTTTTGGACATCTCTCTTTCAAGCTATTGGGACTCAGTTATGATTTAGCACAGCATACCATCCTCAGACTAATGGGTGGTCAGACTGAAAGGGTAAATCAGGTGATTGAGGATATCCTTAGAGCTTATTGTTCACAAGAACCCAGAAAATGAATTCAATATCTTCCTTTAGTGGAATATGCTTACAATTCTTTCGATCACCGATATAGGGATGTCACCTTTCAAAGCACTTTCTGGTCAAGATTGCTTAGCTCCACTAAACTTCTTAGATCCTACTATCAGAGTAGAAGCTTCAAAGAAAATGCTCAAAGATATGGAAGCCCAGACAAAAGCCATTCGTAAGGATATTTAAGCAACTCAGGACAGACAGAAGCACTATGAAAATAAGAAGCGGTCCGAACGAATATTTAAGGAAGGGGGTAAAGTTTTTCTTAGGGTCAAACCTAAGAAGAGTACCCTATCTTTGGGAAAGTATTAGAAGTTAAGACCCAAATATTGTGGACCCTATGAAATTGTTACAGTAGTCAGAGATGCTTATAAGCTTAAGCTACCTTCCAATCTCAAGGTTCATGATGTATTCCATATTAGCCTGCTTAAACCTTATGTTCACAACCCCAAGCACATTTTGGACGCTGAGCAGATTGTTTTACCAAAGCAAAGTGTTCTTGAGCTTCAACCTGATTATATCTTAGATACCCGAGAAAGAAAGATGAGAAACAGATCGATCGTAGAGCATCTAGTCAAGTGGAAGGACTACCCTGAGGAAGATGCGACCTGGGAAGACGAGGCCACTCTTCGCAAAGATTATTCCAACTTATTCTTGAGATGAGGAAATCTCAAATTTTCACGTTGGGGAGGATGTAAGGTCTCCGCCTACCCAAGATGTCAGGACACCGGCAAGGCCGGACTAGACAAGGCAGGGTTAGGCTAGGCAATGTGGAACGGGGTGTCCAACTAGGGCAAAGGGCCAGGAGCATGCCTATATAAAGGGTGGTTGGGTGGTGGACTCTCAGGCTCTAGTCACCTCTGTCTTACATTGGTATCAAAGCATGGTATATTTTGGGCAAGAGGGCGTGGAGCCACCGAGGGCTTTTCGCATGTCATCACCTTGAGGGCGTGAAGAGCCGCCTGCTAAGGGGGAAGCCAAAATTCCGTAGCGTGTGCAGGGCCGCTTGGTTGGGGAGGGAGAGACTCTCGACCTCCGCCATATGGTGTGTGGCCTAGCTTGGCGGACTCGCGCTGCGAAGGGGAGGAGGTTTTGTCACAGTAGCGACACCCGGCAAGCAACGAATGGGCATCTCTCTCTCTCTCTCTCCTGAGCTCTCGCGGCAATGTGTTGGTCGCCATAGTCAACGGCAGAGTTTATCTTCACACTTAAAGCACCCTAAGGCCTTTGTCCTTGGGCAATTTCCTCAAAACAATTCAAGCAAGGTTGCATGCCCACCCGGGCACACACCCCATACACGAGATTTGAGACCGGTTGTCGGCAAGGGGCCACAAACTTCTTCTGTAAGCCGTCACCTCTTGGCAAACTGTCAAAAGTTCAGAAATTGCAGAAATTGGGAGCGGTTAAAATTCGACGGAGTTGAAATTTTTGAACAAGTATCTATTGCACCTTCTTCCTTTGGGAAGATTAAGTCGTCTACGACGTTTCAAAGCAAACAATTACGTTTCAAGCAGTACAAATTTTTGTCGGCATCTTCAAGCATAATTGATTCAACTATCAAGAGCTTGTGGAGTTCCATATACGGTGGACTACTCTCGATTTTGACGGAGTTAGCACGGCTACTATACTTTGCGAGTGCTCTCAATATCATGTATTTTTTCTGAGTACTTCTTTCACCGCACTATGTAGCCATGGATTTCGATATAAATATGACATTCAATTTTGAGCAAAGTACTCCTGATCCTACCAATGATGGCCTGTAGTTGGGGCACGCAGCCGGATCCTCTCAAGGAGAGTACCCCCGACGCTATGGCAGGAGAAGATACTTATGAATTGCTCGATATTCAAGAATTTCATGCACTTCAGACACGCATGACAGTCATGGATGAAAATTTTAAAGCTTTAAATGAAAATGCTACTAAACTCTCCACATTAGTAATTCAATTAATGCATCAATAGTCTAAGAGTCCTGCTGACACCCACATGCATGAGCACGTTGGCACACAAGGGCAAGGCCCAACTACTGATACATTGCATACTCTCACTGCCAAAGAGGTGGATGACTTGTTAAAGAACTTTAAACTACCAGTCTTTAAGGGAGAAGACCGAGCCCGCAATAAGGATGCACTGAATATCTTTCTCAGCAAGTGGGATGGAATTCACGCCTTACGGCGTACTCCGGATGCAGTCAGAGCTCTGCAAAAGAGTTGTACTCTGAAAGGCAAGGCCTACAAATGGTGGATGTCTCTCAAGGAGAAGAACATCATACCACAGAGTTGGGCAGCCTTTGAAGCAATGTTTAGCAAGGAATTTTTGTCTACAAACGAGGCCGATCGGAATTGGACGGCTTGGGACACATGTTCCATGCGCCAATATCCATCACTCCTTGCATATATCTCTCACTATCGGGACGTTATCCTCAAGTTGGAAGGCTTGGATACCTTTCAACAAGTACGAGGGTTCATACGAGGTCTGACACCCGAGCTTAAGAAGTATGCCTAAGACCCAAGACCCTAAAACACTTGAGGAAGCCATAGTGAAAGCACATATTCATGATGACCTTGATGAGAAGAAAACACATAATAGTAACGTGCCTGCTAGTATACACGGTAATACACGCACTCAGTATGGACACAATAAAAGAAAATTTCTAGTTGCTAATTCAGATGCATCTAAAAAACCCAAGGGGTCCAGGGGTCCTCTCTCTCTTGAGGATTTTGATAAAGCCAAGAAAGAAAAGTTATGTTTTCAATGTTTAGGAAGAGGTCATGGCAAAAAGAATTGTCCCAAGGGGAAATCTACTGCTCAAGGGAAGGAGAAAGCAGTGCACACGGTGCAACTACTACCTCTTGAGTCTTCCTCAAGATTCACCATAGTGGAAGTAACACACACTGAGGTGGTGCATGAATGTTGTCTCACAGCTTCCATGTGGCAACAAACCTTTGGACCACATGAGTTAGTACATATGCACGGACATCTACAAGGGCACAAGGTGCGCATCTTGGTAGATGACGGTGCTACTCACAATTTCATCAATTATGGATTGGTGCGAAAGCTCAAACTGCCTAAACACCGAGTACCCACCGCTACAAGGTAGCAATGATGAATGGACATGATACTAAAATATGGGATACTCAATGCCAAGTTGTTCCATTGGAAGTACAAGGGTACTCTACTTGTTTGGATTTTCAGGTTATGAACATGGAAAGGGCTGATGTGGTTCTTGGTAGGGAGTGGTTGCATAGCCTAGGACATCACTGAAGCGTAGCTATGAGCACAACAGCTTGATGTTTGAATCCCATGGAGCACATGTGTTTTTGTTAGGAGAAAAAGATATACCTTCATCACCACTGATTTGTACCGCTGAGCTTATGCAGCTCGTTTCTGATAATGAAATAGATCAGGTTTTCTTGTGTTACTCACTGTCTCATTTTTCTTTCTAACATTGAGTCTGTTGAACATTCCTCAATGCCACATGCTTCTCTCTCCTCTATTCCACCAATTGCTAATTCTAAACAAGCAAACGTTGCTAGTCAATTACAAAAACTATTAAAGGAATTTCAAGATGTATTTCCTAATGATTTTCCATCGGGATTACGGCCGACATGATCAGTACAACATAGCATTGACGTGGCTGCAGGTTGTAAACCTGTTAATAAACCACCTTACCGTATGAGTTATTCAGAGGCTGCTGAGGTGGAACTTCAGCTTGCTGACTACCTTAGCAGAGGGTTTATACAACCCAGTTCTTCACCATGGGCTTCATCTATCCTTTCAGTAAAAAAAGAACGGCAGTGTGCGCATGTGCATAGACTACCGGGGCTTAAATGCAGTTACAGTTAAGAACAAATACCCATTACCAAGAGTAGATGAGTTATTTGATAAGCTAACCCATGCTCGCATTTTCACAAAAATCGACTTGCGGTCAGGATATCACCAAGTCCGTATTCGACTTGTCTCTAACACTGCATTCCAAACACGGTTTGGACAATACGAGTTTTTGGTGATGCCCTTTGGGTTAGTCAATGTGCCTGCAAAATTCATGACACTTATGGATAGTGTCTCGAAGCCATATTTGGGAAAATTTGTCATTGTTTTCCTCGATGACATCCTAGTCTATAGTGCTTCTGAAGAAGAACACTTACAACATCTCACGCAGGTGTTTGAGTTGTTATGGATAAACAAGTTATATGCCAATTTATCTAAATGTGATTTTTAAAAAGATGAAATTCATTATTTTGGGCATGTTATTTCAGCTCACGGCCTATACATGGATCAATCCAAAGTGGATACCATCAGGAAATGGCCTCCTCCTAAAACTCTAGAAGAATCACAAATATTTTTAGGATTTGCAGGTTTTTACCGAAGGTTCGTTAAAAACTATGCTCAAATTGTTGTTCCTATGACGGATCAACTAAAAGGCAAAGAAAAAGCTTTTCAATGGAGATCCGCTCAACAACACAGTTTCGATACACTCAAGGATGCATTAGCAATAGCTCCTATACTGGCTATAGTAGATCCTTTGAAACCATTCATTTGGGAAACGGATGCCAGTGATCGTGCTATTGGAGCAGTCCTGTTACAAGACGAACGGCCGATTGCATTTGAAAGTAAGAAGCTTGATGCAGCTCAGCAGAACTATTTTTCTTACGAATGCGAACTCTATGCAATAGTGTCTGCCTTAAAAACTGCGGCATTATTTGTATGGTGCTCAGCTCAATATTATGTTTGACCATGAAAGCATTAAATGGTTTACACAACAAACGGATTTAAAGGGTCAAAAAGCCAGGTAGGCCGCGATCCTTCAGGAATATGACGCCAAGCTAAGGTATCGCAAAGGCCGATACAATGTAGTGGCAGACGCTCTAAGTCGAATGCCAGAGATCAATTCGCTCTTGTTCATGGAACTTCATAGTGAATTTTTAGAGTCTCTCAAGGGCAAATATGAGCATGATGAAGCATATTCCAAAGTGTGGAGCCATGTTCAAAAGAGGGATCCTTCTCACTCCAATGACGGTAGTGTATAGATAAGCTCCACACCTAGTTCTCCTTTATCAAGTGATGAACTACAACGATGGAAGAATTTTACCATCGACAATGGGTACCTACTTCACAAGGGGAGAGTTTGTGTACCGCAGACACGGACATTTGATGCCAAATTCTTTATGAATGTCATGATAGTCTAAGTGCAGGGCACCCGGGGATTAGAAAAACTTATGCTCTCGTACAACGACAGTTTTACTGGCCAGGTCTACATGGCTTTGTGCAAGCTTATGTCTTGCACTGCCAAAAATGTCGGGTTAACAAGGCATAGCGCCTGAAAGCAGGAGGACTCTTACATCCTTTGGAGATTCCCAATGGAAAATGGGAAAAAGTATCTCTATGGATTTTATTGTAGGTCTACCAACCACTATACAAGGTCATGACTAAGTATGGGTGGTCGTAGACAGGTTGACTAAACTATGTAAGTTTATTCCGACCAAATCAACGGTTAAGACACCAGAACTAGCCAAGTTATTTGTGGACAATCTAATTGTATGGTTTTCCAAGTAACATTGTTAGTGACCGTGATCCCAAGTTTAACAGCCACTTTTGGAGAGCTGTATTTAAACGATTGCGTACACAATTAAACCTTAGTACATCTGATCATCCAGAAACGGATGGTCAAACGGAACGGGTTAACCAAGTGCTAGAGGATATGCTAAGAGCATACGTCAGCAAAAAATAGTCAGACTGGGAAGAATACTTACCTATTCTCGAGTTTGCCCACAACAGTGCTAAGCATGTCACAACAGGTTTTAGTCCTTTCATGCTCATGTACGGGTTTCAACTTAGGTCACCAGTTATGGTGGGGTTGGCAACCGAAAAACTCCAACAGGGTTGAGGATTTTCTCCAAGACCACATGGATATGCTGAAACTTGCTTGTCAGAATGTCCGGCAAGCACAAGATCAGTATAAGAAATATAGTGATGAGAAACGTCGGCAAGTTACCTTCGAAGAAGGGGAGGAAGTATTTTTACGTGTTCCAGAGCATTCAGAAAGTCTGAAAATTGGACCGATGCCTAAATTATCTCCCTGATATTGTGGGCCTTTTAAAATACTCAAGCAAGTAGGTGATCGTGCCTACAAACTATTACTACCTTTACATTCTTGCATTCATCCGGTGTTTCATGTAAGCCGTCTCCGAAAGCGATTACATGGGGATGACAATGTCATTGACCAACAGGTTTTGGTTGATTAGATTGAACCTCCTACCTTACCTCATGAACCTGAACGTGTTCTTGATTATCATGAGTTGTGTACACGTCATCAAGTACAATAACAAGCCTTAATCAAGTGGAAAGACCGACCTGAAGAAGGTGCCACTTGGGAAAACATTAGTTTTCTTAAGAAGAAGTTTCCCACTGTTGTTTTCAAGGACGAAAACTCTTCTTAAGGGGGGAGTAATGTTAGGACACCGGCAAGGCCGGACTAGACAAGGCCGGGCCGGGCTAGGCGGTGTGGAACGGGGAGATCAACTAGGGCAAAGGTCCAGGAGCATGCCTATATAAAGGGTGGTTGGGTGGTGGAATCTAAGGCTCTAGTCACTGCTATCTTACACAAGAGGGAGAATTCCCATGTACAAAAATTGACTCCAGACTTCTTCATGCAATAAAGTGCTATATTTAGTAGGTTTTTGGAGTTCTGATGATGCCCCAATGTTGTAATTTTGTAAAGCTTTCCATTCTGGTCATCCATGTTTTGTGGAAATTTTTCCAGAAATAGTAAGTTTTGGGACCAGGTACCTAGCTAGTTGCGACCGCCTTGTTCAACTGAACACTATCCTAGATTTCCATAAAAATAGGGTTCCGACACCGAGAGCTACTATTGGTAGGTAGCTGATATGCACGTCTCTAGATCCGTCTCATGATAGTAAGTTTCCAAATTTAATTTGGATTAGTTTAGGTCGAATTATCCTATGGTAAGTATTTTCTAAGGTATGGCATGGATGTCCATGTGCATGCATGGGTAAGATATCACAAGGGGGTATGCAGCTTAGTCACAGGCCAGAAGGGGCAAGAGAGGAGGGTGAGGTGAGGTGCTCTAGCCACCTTACCCCCCTTGGTAAGTAGGAGCGCCAAAATCCCCTCACACACTCCATTGTAGAGAGAGAGAGAGAGAGGGGTGGGGGGGGATGAAAAGGGTAAGGTCAGGGGTGAGGTCCTAAGTAAGGTGCATAGGGCTTGTGACACACACACACACACACACACACACACACACACTCTAGGCCAAGCCTATATAAAGGCTAGAGCTCTTCTCTTGTAACACACACAAGGAAACTCTACAAGAAGGGAGTGTTGCAAGGTTAGCTCTACACAATACGATTAAGCCACGAAGTGCTGCTGCCAAGCGACCCTTAGAGGCTACCATTCCATCCTAGGAAGGGTAAGTTTGATGCTTATTCATGTGTCATCTTAAGCTCTGGAACTCCTTTTCCATTGAACCGTTTATGTGTTAGTCTCAAGCTTGTTTCAATAGCTTTTCGTTAACTCCATAACCTAGACTAGATTAAGGTGTGTAAGTGCACTCTTAATCTAATCCTAGATGTGGTTATATTGGGTTGATTTCTCATAATCCGAGCATGCTAGTACTATCTTTCTCTTGGAGGGAAGGACATGCGCACGCTTATGATTATGTGAGTTTTTACCATATATCTTGTATGATGATATGTGTGTTTACATACTCGTTGATTGCGTGACGCTAGGATACTAGGTTGCTAATCTTGTTGATCGTTTATGGAATCACCATAGCCATCTTTACTTCGTTAGCGTAGTGCCTTTTTCTCAATCCCTCCCCTCTCATTCACCCACGTGGCAGCGCTTTATAGCGCTAAAAAAAACGACCTCCTGCCAAAAGCTGCGTTGTCAAAAGCTACGCCGCTATCAAATTAATAAAAACAGCATTCCGTCGATCTTCTCCACAGGCAGTTTGACAAGTCGTAGGATTGATAGCAGGCTCATTGTCGCAGGTTGACAGCAGTTTCACAGTTCGCAGCCTCAGGCTCTCTCTCTCTCTCTCTCTCTCTCTCTCTCTCTCTCTCTCTCTCTCTCTCTCTCTCTCTCTCTCTCTCTCTCTCTCTCTCTCTCTCTCTCTCTCTCTCTCTCTCTCTCTCTCTCTCTCTCTCTCTATCTCTCTCTCTCTCTCTCTCTCTCTCTCTCTCTTTTCCACAATTTCTCCACAGTCCGGGCCAGACTGGGCAGCACCGTAAAGGAAATAGAGCTTGGCGGGCTTGACCTGGGCTCCACATTCACTCCAATCCAGCCTTCCGTAGCGGCATAGGCAACACCGTAAAGGAAAAAGAGCTTGGCACCCTTAGAGGAACCATGGGAGGCCTTCAAGAATGCCATCGGATGGTGGATTTAAGATTAAATAAAACACACGTCTCATCAAGGTGCCACAGAGCTAGATTTGGTTTCATAAACAATGTCAAGATGCTCAAAAGCCGGTAAGGGGATTGGGATGACAAAGAGGCTCTATAAATCAAGGTGTCACAGAGCTAGTCCGGGCTTGCAACTCGACAAAGAGCAATACTCTCGAAATCTACTTCTTGCGTTCTTGAGTCCTGGCCTGCAACTCGACAAAGAGCAATACTCTCGAAATCTACTTCTTGTGTTCTTGAGTCCGGGCCTGCAACTCGACAAAGAGCAATACTCTCAAAATCTACTTCTTGCGTTCTTGTTCTAGAGTAGCCGTGAACATGCAAGTGTAGGTGATTATCATTGTGGATATGTAGGAGCTCTAAGTGGCTCAAGTGGGTGACAATGCATTGTTGGATTTTCCAATCAGATCTTGCGCAATTTGTTGTCCCACTTTGCACTATACATCTCTCAAAAATTCAATGCTCTAGGGTTTGTGGCGATGATGCAGGGTGTGGTAGTAGCGTTGATGCAATAAGATCTACTGCATGCTGTCGGTAGGAGTAGTTGGAGGACCTCGAGGGCCATGGAGTACATAGATGGCGTTAGCAGACCAGGGCTAGTCACAACGCACAACACTACTAGCAAATCCCTCTTATCAGCTCTAATTGTTTGCTTGGTGATTCCTCGTTTCACAATGCTACCAATTGTCCTGTAGATCTTCATTACTTGCTAGTGCATCTTGCATGGATAACTAATTTGATGTTTTGAGACCATGTCCACCTTGTGCAACGTCTAGGAGGGGAGAGTTATTATGCACAGGTAGAGGGTGTCCATGCTGAGGATAAAGGGTCTCACTGGCAATTATAGCAGCTTCGTGTGTATGTCCACGTTCAACTACCTTACTCGGCTCGTTTATGCAGGCTCAACTATTTATGGCCTAACTCTCCGTGTTTCACTGCAAACAGATCAAGAGAAACTTGGACAAATCTCCTCTTCATTTGCAACGGTGACATATTCCAGCGTGCGGTGAGTTAAAAGTGCCACATTTTAATCTTGAACGTTGAGGACACAATAAAAAGGAACACACCAAAAAATTGCATGCTGCCGTGGGAATGGCACGTTCCCTCGTATTATAAAAATTGGGGAGGACTCTGCAAACTCCCTCCTGCAAGGACACTAGCACGTAAAGAACACATACAAATAATTAGATTACTCTCAGAACCTTAAACATTGTGCTATTACTTTTCTAACGCTTCGTACTTATTTTGTGCGAGGGACATTCAGGAAATCACCTATCGCTTGCCTCTTCCCAGGTCGAAACCCCGCAATAGCGCAATCCAGCACCAGGTACATGGTTGTTTCAAATGCTTGAACTATCCGTTGCTTAGACATGACTAGTAAGTAAATATCACAAGGTTCTCATCACATTGAATCATTAAGATTGAGTCAGAAGTAAGCCTTCAATGGACCATCACCGAAAGTGTAGGATACACCTCAGCAGATCGAAAGCGAGACATCACACTTCAGTCAAGAAGAAGGCTAGATTTCTACCATGCTCACAATCATGGATTGATATCATCAATTTAGTATACCGATGGAGTTCAGACGTTGCAGCGGTATTTAGACCTTTCAGTATATGCTTTGTTTGTGGTGTAGTTTTCATCCAAAGAAGTGCCTCTTTTGATTGTACTCGAGCTCCAGACGAGACATCGATTGCAATGTTTAATGTTTGCTAGTAGTCTATTGTTATCCAGCTTAGAGGCTACACACATAGAAATGCAATGGGTGCAGTGCTCCACTTGTGAGAACTCAAGTGCATGTCGCAGATATTGTGTGCCCTTACTTCCAGACTACACAAGAAGAATACTGAACGGAAATCAGCTTCACATACAGCTACTGAGAGTCATTGACATATCTGTCAATGCCATCTCAACAGTCACAACAATTGCACGAGGTACACTAGACAGACGTTCAATATTAGATAACCCTCTGCTATCATGGAGTAAAGAGCATAGAACAACCTTCACAGAGCAAGACCTAGCTACATCACAAGTCGCAGACATACTTGCATTCAATCTTGAGAACAACTTCGTACTATACAGAAGTACATGTCAATGGCTGAACGACCGAATAAGAAGCTTGGCCTCTGCATACTAAGTCAAGATAGTGTGAGCAAGATCATTCAGCAACAACAAGACAACGCATCGTTTGCACGATGGCGCAGCTTGACACAAGTTTGATGAAGTTTGGTATCATCGAAAACATCGTTGAACCAGCCAGGAGAAGAGCATTCACCGCTAGCGATACTTACGAATTTGCTTCTCTGCAGCTCCGTGGCCGTCAACAATTGCTTGAGAGAACAGTTACTTTCAAGCCCAACGGCATGCCTGCCGCATCAAGCACTATGAACGACATCACAATAGAGACGACAACGTTTCCATTCCTGTTCCCTTTTGGGAAAGGCCAGTATGATGGTAAAATCAACTTCAGTATATATGTAAAGATACGTGCATCGACTCTATTCTCCATTTACACCCTGTACAAGCCATACCTGCTCATAATGTACCAACTAAAGCAGGCACTTATGTTGGCTAACAATACACACACGAGCTTGTTGCCAAAGGACATTGACAACTACAAGAGGGCCAATTGTATAGCAACTGACAAAGATACTGTGAGACATGTGCTTCAGTACAGCACCCCTTCTAGCATGCCAGGTTCCTGCTCATGGCACCGCAAGAACCTAAAGGACTTGATAGCAATGGTGGACGAATGGGGAATGTCTGATTTCTTCTTGACTTTCACTGCAGATGAGGTCACAGACACAAGATGGCCTGAGATTGACACAATCGAGCTAATTGCACGTCAGTTGAACGCCTCCTTCACTTGGACAGACTGCCCAGTCGAATGCGCCGTCACCTTCGGCCACTCCAAGTTCCAAATGCTTATGTCCAAATATATACTTGTGAATGGTGTGTTGGGCCCTGTGCAACACCACTTGGTTAGATATGAGGTCCAAAATAGAGGATCATTGCATGCTCATGTCATACTATGGATCCATGAAGAAGACAAAGAGCAACTATCTACTAAAATAGCTGCATATATCCCGACAGAAACTGGCTCTGTGGTTTTGCCAGAAGTAAGCAGGCTCCAAGAACTCGTACTTAGGAAACAACTTCACAAGTGTCGTGCAAGTTGTTACCACAGTCAAAGAGATGGAGTATGTAAACACGGGTTTCCATTTCATGCGCAGCCAAATCCAAACCCAGTCTTCAACGAACAAAATCACAGATGGCAATACTTTAGGCCTTGGCATGAAGACAAAAATGTTGTACCGGACCACCCTACAATGCTCTTGCTATGGGGTGCACATATGAATATACAGCGGGTCACCAATTCATCAATGTCCTACTACCTCTTTAAGTATGCACTCAAAACTGAACCAACGGGCCATCTCAACATCCGCTCAGAAGATGCAGAGCGCTTAGGCCTAGGTGGCCTTGACACTATAAAATTGAAGCTGATCTCATCCTCTTTACTGTCAAAACCTATCTCAGCAACAAAAGTGGCATTAAATTGTTTGCAAATCCCAATCATTTCAAAGAGCGATAGCGTCCAATACGTCGACTCATCACCCCCGGCACTACGACAATGAATCATTTCTCACAACAATGATGTCGTGCTGCACCCTGTTGATCTGTATTGCACACGACCACAAACTCTGGAGAAGCTTACATTCTACGACTTCCACAAGAATTACATAGTAACAAAGGGAAAAGAAAGGAAAAAAGGTATTTCAGAGGAGAATACCTACGGCCAATCACTGCAGCGGCAACACCGACTGGTCCGTTTCATAGACTTTCACCCAGGGCATCATCCGGAGGCTTTCTTTTACAACGTGCTGCTAAAGAGCATCACCTCCAGAAACGAATCCCAGCTGCTCTCACCAGAGAACACGTCTAGGTCATACTATCTTGAGTGCAAACTTAGAGTTTTGATACTGACAGATGAGGATCTTGAGATGTACATCACAGAGTACACACAACGAAACATGCTCACGACAGACCAAACACACCAATTTCACAACATGATACTACAGAAGACATCGTCAACAAAGGCTGCCTCATTTCAATCTCCAGATGTGCAAACAGACTACGAGCAATAGGACACGTCATCTCGTATCTCTGCCCTTCGAAACGAGCTTCAAAACGTCCAAAATGCGTCACTGACATCTGAATATGCAAAGATCTATAAGAAGCTCACAGCAGCAAAGGGTGGACTACATGTGATCACAGGCACTCCTCGGAGTGGAAAAAGCTTCCTCATAAGATATATCACAAGCCAACTCATAATGCAAGGGAAAACTATCACAGTCGGTGCTTCGACTGGTTCAGCAGCCACGAGGTTAAGCAGCATCGCAACAACTGTCCATTACCAATTCAAGATACCAGTGCGCACACAACAATATCCCCTGTCAATCTACAAAACTGATGACAGGTACGTCAGTATTAAAGAGGCAGACAAGATTATCATAGACGAGATTTCTATGTGACAAAGAAAACGTTTGATCTCATAGTACGACAAATTGTGAATGTCACGACGGCACACTGCTAGACCCATTCAAAGATAAAAAGGTCTTCTTGTTCGGTGATTTGGCACAATTGCCACCAGTATGCAGGCATAAAAGTGATCAGTGCTACTCATGCCACATCACAAGCTCCACTTATTAGTCCACTGCTACTATGTACATTATGTCTTGCTCAGTGCACCATGCAAAATATATCTCTTTCATAGAGTTCCTCAATACAATAAGAGTCAGGCTCCCCACAAAGAAAGAGATCTACGATGCGCTCGGTGACCGCATCATAAAGCAGGATCAAATAGAGCAACACATGGATAGGAATATGACAGTCATTTGCACACACAAGAGTGACGTTCGATATTATAATAACCTTCTCTTGGAACGCTTCCATCGGCATAGTCACATCATCCAAATCGGCCTCAAAACGAATGCACACAACGTCCCTGAGCTCCAAGCATGGCTTGAAGATCCCGACTTCCACACAAACACGACTAAGCAGATGAGATTGGCAAACTCAGCAGGCGAGAAACCCCATGCGTATATTGAGGGCTTCCATACTTTTCAAGAGCGTCGCAACTTCATGAATAAGTGCGACGCAAGATATAAAGCTCTAGACCAAACGATGGCCACACCAAAAACAGACAGGATGACAATAGGTACTATTAGAAGGGGAAAATATAATGCCTTCTGTCTGTTGTGCTAACCAGCTTGCTCCTACATCCTGCACGTCTCATGAAGCAAATACTTGAAGAGCTTGATATCCAGTACGAGGATGATGAGAGTATGTTGCATAATGGTGAAGCACAACACTCCTCGACACAAAAACTGAAGGAATTACATTGTACGCGATGGAGCTACTGTTGTTTGGTTACAACATTGATTTGGCTGAACTTTCAAAAGCCACTCAAGAAAAATGTGCCGCTATATTGACAAATTTCATGACTTCGTCAAACCACATGCACGACGCAACTAATCCACCTATCACAATCCAGAAGGTAGCATGGCTCTACTGCGAACACAAAGCAGTAAATTATGGCCAACCAGCCTCCCCATACGAGCTAGTTGCAACAAACCAAGGCAAGTATGGATAACAAGTATCACTAGCTTCCATTCATTTCTCTGTAGCACCGTCATTTTTTTATTTACCTAACCAATCTGCATGGACTGCAGATTTAGACACTCATCAACAACCAGAGACAAGCATCATCCTTCCACCCCAGAAAAAGAAACGTCGTGGGAAGAATACATAGTCTACAGTATACAATGCACAAAAAATAATAGGAGATATATCGGAGTTACGAATAACATCCATAAACGCATTGGCTAGCACAAGCGCAATCCTTCGAAGAGAATGCAAGCGGACATGTAGACACATATTCCTTTCGAGGACAATTTTAAAATTACCACTTTAGCAACTAGTACCAATATACATAAAGCTAGAAACTTAGAACATTTCTATATTAAACAACACAAAACAACAACTGCATTAGGTTATAACGTTTGTTCCGAACATCCACCAAGGTTGAGAATATATTATTTTTTGAAAAATCACAAGAAAATATAGCTACAAACTACTGTCGTCTTTATTTCATTGTTTTGCTCACTGTATTTGTCACAAAACTTTGATCATTGCCTACAACAATGCCTTTTTGTTTCCATTCAAACTATGACAGACATGACAACTTATCAACTGCTTTGATTTAAATGCTTTTTCTTTTGAGTTTAGAATGGGTAGGCCAATTTCAGCTGATCTGATTGAATAGCAGCTAGAATTTGAGACTGCAATGTATAACTTGCAATACTGTCTTTACCCAAATTTGCAAGAGCGGGTGCTCAGACACTACATGCATAAATGGAGTGAGTTCATTCCATGGCCACTCATTCCATGGCCAGTTCAACCACCTACCCCATGGCATCCTCATTATATCACTTGGAATACACTCAGTCTCGACAAATCACCATCGACATCGCCGTGCTAGCTAGTTGCTCCACAAAACACCATTGTATGTTGTTCGTGCAGATTGCGGACGTGCTCGGCCTACTCGAGACTATACAAATAAATTACTCTAATGTGGTCCCCAACCACCTTCAGTCAGCTAAACAATTCGTTTCGCGCCATTTCTCTGTCAACCAGTTACCCAAACGCGCAACTTTGAAGAGCATCTTACCGATATAGTCCTCCTCCTCTTCTCCACAGAAGTTTTGTCCATTTCATTGTAAAGAAGTCATTGCATGCTACATTCAAAGTTCCGTTCTTAATTCATCAACTTTTTGGCATACTATTTTCATCAAATCGTTTCAGTCACTTACACTCACTTGGCGTAACAAGATTTGTGCAAAACAAATAGTAAGCGCTCTCTCAAGTTTCTCTCTCTCTCTCTCTCTCTCTCTCTCTCTCTCTCTCTCTCTCTCTCACACACACACACACACACACACACACACACCTTTCATTTCTACAATCTTCTTTACGGATCTATACTCTTGTTCAATTCTTGCTCCCTCTAATTGCAATCGCCTTGAAGGCTTGTACCTTTATACTAGTTTGTTATCCACTTCCGGTTATACAGGCTAACGAAGCACTCTAGTTCCTTATTCAATAATCCTACGCTAGTAAGTGAGAATGCGTGTGGGTGGTGCAAACAACAAGGAGGCCACTACAAGGGCAGTCTCATCATCGACTACGGCAGTCCGTGCATGAGAACTTGCAACATGAGGTGACTGGCACAACATTGCAGGGCGGTTCAGTTTTGCATGCATCACTGCATGCGTACACGTAATCTACGCAACCTCGCTATAGACACAAGCAACTTCTTAATTACATCAGTCGGCCGTAGCATCGCCTATTTCTTTGTAATCTCTATGAGAGCTATCAGGCGCATCAAGACGGTCTTTGGTTGCACACAACAAGTTGGATTGGAGTGACCATCGTTGATTCTCTCCAGTCTATGTAACGTAACCCTTAGATGAGACACAATGTCTTCTAGGCATCTGCTTAACAAGCCAAAACACTCCTCTATAAACCAACTTCTCATCAAGCACGGCTTGTAATCTATACACGCATCACATGCATGGCATGTTGGTGGACTGCAGCGAAGCGGACAGGACACAAGAGGCGAAACAAAATTTCAAGTGTAACAAAAACGGCCTTGAGCAGGAAGACGACGAGGGGTCTAATTTGGACCATTCAACCAACGAGGCTTGATCACACGATCGGACGGTGAGTGTTCCATCAAGTCTCACATAAACCACTCCAACACCCAGCTGAGTGTGTCCCTCTTCTAGAACAAAATGAACTTTGTAAAAGGGGGCCACGCGTCCTACGATAGGGACCTGGTTTTTTATTGGCCCCTTTACCCTAGTATATACAGGGTGTTTTTATTATCACATGGTGTGTGGATCCAATTTTGGAACATGAATTGGCATATTCTCTCTTCAGCAACTCTATCTATACACAATCGTGTATTCCGTATTTTGGATTGGCATTTATTTACTACTGGGTCTAAACCACCAACAAAACTATTAATCTGTCATATTCAAAACTATTAATATGTCATATTCGATGCCAAAGGAATCTCTCAATTTGAAGCTAAAGCAATTAGAGTTCGTTCTTGCGTTCCTGCATATCTCATCCTCCTGGTCTGTCCAACAGTGCTCATGTGTGGCCCATCTGCTCTCGCCTGCCTCTAGCTCCCAAATCTCATCGCAAGCTGCTACACTCTCTTCTCTCTCTCTCTCTCTCTCTCTCTCTCTCTCTCTCTCTCTCTCTCTCTAACCGCACAGGCCTGACTCTGAATGGATTTACACCATCAACTCTGAATGAAGTTGGCTCACTCAGTCTTAGTCTCAGGCCATGCATACCCATAGTTGCGAAGACATAAGATTCACCTCCTGCAGATCAGCTGGCTGGTCCACCTCCACTTCCATCGTGAAGAACTGGCCGTCCTAGCTGGTCCTGCAAGTTTAAAAAATCTCCCTCTCGCACTGCGCTGTCCCTATTGCCCTCTCTCCTACACCTGTCATCACCACCCTCCCACTTTCACAAGTATAAGCAGTGCTCGGGAAAAATCATTTTTCCTAACATACAAAATTCCTTTTCTTCAATTTTGCCAAGAGGAAATTTTAGAGAATTTGGTTTATTTTTTGGGTTTTTACACTATTTTTTCTCTATTTTGGGGCGGAATTTCTCCTTTTCTTCTTGCCCTCAACCGGCATTTTTGAAATTGAAAGCAGCAAGATATTAAGCCGATGCATTTCTCCCAAACACTGCTTATAAGACACCAAAGTATCTTGTGAAATACTCATACTCAAGCATCTGTCTCTCTCCTGGAGTCTGCGTTAACACACCCCCTCCACGATTGTCTGGGCGTGCAACAGAAAATTTGCATTTCCAAAAGTTTTCTTTTGCTTTTGAGGGTATCTAGTGAGATACCCTCTAATAAGCCCCAAACTCAAAAATTGTGGCGTCCTACTCTATCGTACACGATGCTAAAACTAAAATTTGAGTTGGGTATTGGGTATGGTAGGCTTTGGTGATGAATTGGTTCAATATTTTTAGACATAATTGCCTTTTTTGCGAGGTAATTTGTGACAAATTACATACTAAGCACTCAAAAACGGATCTCATTGTCAAACCAAATCTTTGAAGATTCGATGCATAGATTTGCAACCACGAATGGGTAACTTTTAAAAAAAACATTGATGTTGCATCTTAGCTTGTGCAACAACTATCCCTCCTCACCCCAGCTCACACACCCTCCCGTTGGCTTGCCGATCGCTTGCATATGAAACCAATAAAGGAAAAGTTTTCCCTTTGCTTTTCGATTAAAACTAAAACACTCAACTTTATTTTTACATCCCTTTAAACAAAAGTATCTCCTAAGATTCTACCTAAAGAATTGCTTTCCTACTCATGGCATTTATCTACATATTAGCTACATAATCCATGCCTCCTGGGTCTATCCTTACGTTCATTAATTAATTACCGTAGAAGATTCCTTTGCCAACAAATTCAAAAGCAAAGGTCTCCCGATCCCCTCGCTCCCACGCAAGGTTTGCAAGGTTTGCATCCTTGCTCGCCCACTTGCCGCAGATAGCCGCTCGTCCATACGTGCTCGGCTCTGTCTCCGCTAATTTGACCTCATCCTGCCTGCACTGCAGGGAATCTCTTGCTCCTGAGAATGCCGGAGCTTGCCCTGCCATAGCAAAGAGGGGATGCACGCCCCACTCCGAGCCTGCTCTGGACACTGAAAGGCCTCGAGATGGAGAGACGGAATCAGATCCAATTCTTACCAGGACAAACTGTGCCTCTCCCTCTCTCTATTCGCTCAACTGAGGCCGATTTCCTTCTCTGCCAGTTCTGTGCAGACTCTCACATGGAGCTCGACAGCCCACAATGATGAGATCTCCCACGACTACCAACCGTCACGTCTACTCCTCCAATGCCCTTTGCTTGCGGATCCGTCTCTACTCCATGCAAATGCTCCTTTCCTTCTCATCTCCCCACCACCTACGTCAGAGAGAGAGAGAGAGAGAGAGAGAGAGAGAGAGAGAGAAATTATGCCGGCCCATGCCCTGTGACTCACACTCACTGCGTCTGCCTCTTGCATCTACAGCTAAGGCCCATGATGTGAACGAGCCCGAGACAAAGAGAGATCCCACATCATCCCCTCTGCTAGTGGCCATCGCTGGGTCATGCACTTCTTTGCCTCCCTTTGCTAGGCGGACCCCTTCCCACCCCCTCTTACATCTGCCTCTACTCGTCTCTTACTATCTCCGTCTCGCAAAACCGGTTCGCCTCCCCCCCTCTGTCTTCCTCTGCACACCGCTTGTCCGACCATGGCCTCACATCTCCCTTCAGAGCAACACTGCGGGCCCGCACGCTGGAAATTTAGAGGAATTGAAAAATCTTTTCTCTGCCGCTATCCCACATGGCCAATCCAATTCTCTCTCTCTCTCTTCCACTTGCCATGCCCGCCTTTTTCCCCTCAAAGCTCTTTTGAGGGGAAAAAGGCGGGCATGGCAAGTGGAAGAGAGAGAGAGAGAAAGGGATTGGCCATGTGGGATAGCGGCAGAGAAAAGATTTTTCAATTCCTCTAAATTTCCAACGTGCGGGCCCGCAGTGTTGCTCTAAAGGGAGATGTGAGGCCATGGTCGGACAAGCGGTGTGCAGAGGAAGACAGAGGGGGGGAGGCGAACCGGTTTTGCGAGACGGAGATAGTAAGAGACGAGTAGAGGCAGATGTAAGAGGGGGTGGGAAGGGGTCCGCCCAGCAAAGGGAGGCAAAGAAGCGCAGGACCCAGCGATGGCCACTAGCAGAGGGGATGATGTGGGATCTCTCTTTGTCTCGGGCTCGTTCACATCATGGGCCTTAGTTGTAGATGCAAGAGGCAGACGCAGTGAGTGTGAGTCGCAGGGCATGGGCCGGCATAATCTCTCTCTCTCTCTCTCTCTCTCTCTCTCTCTCTCTCTCTCTCTCTCTCTCTCTCTCTCTCTCTCTCTCTCACGCTGACGCAGGTGGTGGGGAGATGAGAAGAAAAGGAGCATCTGCATGGAGTAGAGACGGATCCGCAAGCAAAGGGCATTGGAGGAGTAGACGTGACGGCTGGTAGTCGTGGGAGATCTCATCATTGTGGGCTGTCGAGCTCCATGTGAGAGTCTGCACAGAACTGGCAGAGAAGGAAATCGGCCTCAGTTGAGCGAATAGAGAGAGGGAGAGACACAGTTTGTCTTGGTAAGAATTGGATCTGATTCCGTCTCTCCATCTCGAGGCCTTTCAGTGTCCAGAGCAGGCTCGGAGTGGGGCGTGCATCCCCTCTTTGCTATGGCAGGGCAAGCTCCGGCATTCTCAGGAGCAGGAGATTCCCTGCAGTGCAGGCAGGATGAGGTCAAATTAGCGGAGATGGAGCCGAGCACGTATGGACGAGCGGCTATCTACGGCGAGTGGGCGAGCAAGGATGCTTGCGTGGGAGTGGGGGGATCAGGAGACCTTTGCTTTTGAATTTGTTGGCAAAGGAATCTTCTACGGTAATTAATTAATGAACGTAAGGATAGACCCACTATTGTATGTTGTCAAATTCTCAGCTTTCAGGAGGACACATGTTGTTCCAACATGTTCCAAGATTCATGGAATATGCATGGACAAAGGCTGTCCACCACGACATAGGAATTCATGGAATTCAAGTGTGGAGTAAGTCTATGAGGTCCTCTCGCTCATGTTCTCAGTCCATGACAGTGTGGAGGAGGAGGAGGAAAAGTGAAAAAGTGAAGGGGGCTAAGAGAGGCCATCAACTCTTCGAAAGGTGTTTGGGGGGGGGGGGGTTCGGAAGAAAAATTGAGGGCCCGACGGAAGAGTGCCTCAACTCCAACCAATCAAATTTCGCGATGGAGCATCGACGCCCCTTTGCCTTTCTCTTTTGCCACGTAGTCTGAACCCACCCTTCTTAGCTAGTGGCAGCGCTTGGAACTCATATTTTTGTTATTTTTGTATCATGTGGCAGTAACGGCAACAGTTTCTTCATGTATATTATTTTTGGGGCTTTCGACAAGCTTTCACTTTGTAAATATTGAGACAGTGAGTTAGATTAGGATCAATTTTTAGGGTTTGTGGGCTAAGGTATAAAACCCACTTTGTAACATTTTTGAGCACATTAATTTTATCTTATCTTAAATTCCAAAAACTGTCGTACGACTCTGTGTGACCGAGAGAGGGAGTGAGAGTTTGTGTGTGCTACGTGCGTTATGGTATTCGGAACGGAGAACGGAGAGCATCAACGGGTTAGCCTCGGCGAGAGCTACACATCCTTATATGAGACATATTCCACATGTAGAGAATATGAGTCTCTGGACTGACACTTGCGCCATTATTTCAATTATGTGTCACGACAAAGTCCCTAGGTGCTGGTCCCATCTGTTTTCTAGACCATTTTTAGCACGACGTATCAGGAGCAATTTTGTGGCCAAAAATTGTCAGATACTTAGAATGACTTGTTAAGGTACAAGTACTGCTAAACAACATTACAGATGGTTGTTTATACATATAGCAAGGCTATAAGTTGTTCGTGAAAAATTTTCCTTGACTATACCTAGAAGTGATCAATATTTCACCTTCTATTGTGATTCAGATGTTTCAACAAGACTTGCAAAAGATTGCAACTAAAAGTATTTAGTTTCTTTTCCGAACTATTTACATTCCTTTTAATGTGTCCTAGGTTCATCACATTTGCCATAATTATTGGCAAAGATCATTATGGATATACAGGTTCGGGTTAGTTTTTGCTAAATGCATGCACACTAGGTGTTATGGGTCCTAGTGTTTAGCAAAGGCTGATTTGGAACGGCATGCATATTCCTCAGGTTGCTGCTTATGAAGCATTTTGCACTCTATGTGCACTATCTGTATGAGATTACTTTCGGGTCCACTAATCACCAATAGAGGTCATGGCTCGGTTTGGGTGTTTGTGGATTTTTCCAAGTTAACTACGATGGTTATTTCGGACATTGTTGAGTCCTCACCAATGTTATACACTACTGTGATTTTCCGTTTACCAGTCATCTGGGACGACTGTCTATAAACCGTGAGGAAAACATACCTTAGTACTGTCAGTTATCCAAGGGGACAGGCAGATTACAAAGAGTAATCTTATGCTAAAGGATCGGCTAAGAGCATACGTTAGCACAACGCATTTCTGAATAGATAATTTTCTCCCTATTCTAGAATTTGCTTAAGTACGGTTTTCAACTTTGAACACCTGTTGTGGTGGGTTGGAGATCGTGTCAATACTTTCATACGTCAAGGACTTACCAGGTGTGCTGACAAAGTATGTTGGCAAGTAACCTTCATTAGGGATGATCATGTAGTTCTTTGTGTTCCAAACTATTCAGAATTCTAACACGAGGACATTCCCTATCTACGGACTTTCCAAGATACTCAGGCGAGTAGGAAATCTGGCTCACAACTGCATGGAAAGTTACACCAAGGTTTCCTTCCATTATTCCAGTACCTTCAGAAGATCTGAAAACTAGTTATGCCTTTGGACAACTCTTAGTTGTGGTTACTCCTTTACAGTACTCAAGTGAGTTATAAATGGAGTCACCATTTAGACCCAAGTGGTTGCAAACGGACAACAATGTTGAAAATCAAGATGTTGCTCTTGGTTTCATTGAACCTCCTCACTGCACCAATTATCGGTCATACAGACAACTGGCTCACTTATGGGACGTCAGTAAAGAAAACATCCGTATTCTTAAGCAGATATTACTGTTTGTGTTTTCGAGGACGAAAACTCTTCCTTAAGGGGGGAGTAATGTCAGGACAAGGGTCCTACGGGGCAAGGCCCAACCTAGGGGATTAGGGACCTAGGCCAAGGGCCTAGACTGGACCAGTGCGGACTGGGGATCCGCTTAGGGCAAGTGCTAGGAGCTAGCCTATATAAGGGGCGGTAGGGAGGAGGATCCTATGTTCAGTTACCCTAAGTCTTATACTCGATGCTCCAAAATTGTGGTGATGAAAGTCACAATGGAGAGCCCACACTTTGGCTGGGAGAGGAAAGTGTGTATGTCTAAGTTATGGCTGAAAATGTGAGAGAAGCAAGTTCGGATGTGACCAAAAGCTGAGCACTCTAGTAGTGTGTGGTACTCAGACTCTCGAACTTGCACTGAGCATAATGTACATAATCAATTTGAATCTTCTTCATTGCCTCAATGTCCTATTTCGCATCGAAGGAAATGGGAGCTAAGCCAAATGGCTGCGATAGTGCGTATCGTAGAAAAGGGGATAGGCTCAAAGCATGTAAGTGTGAGTACGGTTTCCTCTTTCAGCGAAGAACATGGTTTTGTAGTTGGGGGCAATATGGGTGGTGTAATGTATGAAGTGTGACCCACCGGACTTCTCCCAAGCCGTAATACATTGGCATTGTAGAAAAGCTTCATTCACTTGGGAGTCAATTGAAGCATCATGTAGCAAGTGTAATGCATCTCATCTCCCAAACCACTTTTTTATGTCTTGCATCCATCCCATGCTCAAGATCTTTCTTTTATGAATCTTTTGAACTTTTTTGCTTGCGAGTCCCATGCAATTGTAGGAAGTCGATATGGGGGGTTTTGACGCATCTTTATCATGTACTCCACAACCCTTTCCTTCCCCATAACCTCAATCGGAAGACATCCCCACTCAACAAGTAGGAGCACATATGGTGTTTGTGTCTTCAGTTGAGAAAGTTTGTGAGAAAAATCTTTTGGACATTCTCAAACTCTTTCCAAGTAGACTTTGAGATGCTCCCGCCCACACTTTAACTCCAGACGACTTCATGCACTTTGTCCATAAAGAAGAACCGTGTCACCAATGCATCAAAAAGATACTTCTTGAGAACCCAACACTTGATGTTTCCCGCATTACACATGTTCTCAAATGCATAATATGCTCTCTTTCCCGCTTCCAAACGATGCATAGCACATTCATGCCACTTGTGATTGGACGGAACCTATTGTTGTACACAATGCATGGCTTCTCCTTATGGTGGTTTTCACAAGCATAACCTTTGTTTTGGATTCATTCACAATCATCCACTATGCAAGCAAAAGTTCTCAAGGGATAACCATAAGCTTTTGTGCATCTTCTAAAGTGTGTGCTAGAAGCACTACATCATCCGCATACAACAAAAGCATGATTACCGCATTGCAAATAGTGACCTCTTCAATGCCTTCTTCTTGCATAAAGTCAAGTACCATTTGTTCCAATTGATCGATGCATAGACCAAAGATAGTTTGTGACAACAGACATTCTTGTTTAACCCCAATAGTGCTTATAAAAATTTCTGAAATTTCTCTTCCCATGCGCAATTGAGAAATCACCTTCTCATAGATTCGAGAAACCGCAAGCAAAACTCACTTGGCACTTGGAGTTCTTCCATCCTTCTCCACAAATTGTTACGTGGAATCATATCAAAGGCTTTCTTAAATTCCACAAAACAATAATAAAATCACTTGCGTTTCAACCGACTTTCCTCATGATGAATAACACGAAGAGTGACAAGATGATCGATGGTGTTATGGCATCGACGAAAACTAGCTTGTCCCTTTGCACGCTTGTCATTATCTTCAGCCCAATCACTCAATTTCATCTCCATTATGCACCCAAAAAACTTTGCCATAAGAGACCCAATCATTATAGTCCGGTAGTGCTTTACATTCTTTACATCCCCTCCTTTATACAAAGGCTTAACCCAATTAGTACTCCAATCATAAGGCATACCATGTTGAAGGGCAAGGTTGAACATACCACACATACACTCATGGGTAAAATATCCCGTCCATTCCATTTGATCATCTCTGGCTTGATACCTTGAAGATCTCTCGCTTTGTGAGTGGCCAACTTTTCAAGCCCACCGCATACATCTTCAACAGTAAAAAAAGAGGGCATACATGGGAGTGAACCATAAAATGACTTTTTTTTAGCATTTGCTTGCTCATCTAATTGCCTACAATGTGTGTACATATCCACAAGACTCAAGTTACCAAAATTCTCAACCCCGCTTGCCCCTTAAATTTCTCCAAAATCTTCCGCATGCATATGCCTTTTCTTGGACTTGAAAAAGTTGTTGCTTTACTTCCCATCTTCTTCTCTTCTTTTGAATCAATGCCTTGTATGTATGCAAATGACTTTGATAGTTATCTTTGTCCATAGTTGCATCAAGATTTATCAAGGACTTTCGAGCATCTTGACATTCTTTATCAAACCACTTTTTGTGTGATCTATCTTTGTTGATACCATGGAGATGCTTTATAGCGAATCATTCTTCGGCACAAACATTAGAAAATTTTGGAGGTCATTTGGAGGGCCTTATTGAAGAGAGAGAGAGAGAAAAGAAGGCACATCCAATGAGCAGCAACCTTACGTAATGTAGAAATACATGAAAAACAACACAAAAATGAAAAGAAACATTTTAAAATATTGAGTTTTGTCCCATTTTTGTAAGGTAACTTCCTCGTCTCACAAAGTAGGGCCCATTGCTAGTAGCCGTCAAGTTCATGACACCTGACTACTGATTGATAGCTAACTCTCTCCCTTCATTAAAAGATATTAGCAATCTTTAATCCTCATTTTTGCCTTTTGGGGTCAGGACCAGGGGGGTTGTCTTAATTTTTCTGTTGCTGGAGACTGCTTTGCCCTTTCTTTGACTGGGGATTTATCCTTGATAGGGGATGGCCCCTTGGAGTTTTCCTTATCTAGGGGAGGGCATTTTGTTTAGAGAGTCCTTGGGTGGGAAGGGCTCCTTTTCTAGTTCCAATGTAGGATATAGGCCCTTGGGTGGGGAGGGGTACAAATTTGACAGATTACTTGAGCCTATCCCAATCAAGAAATGAAAGCATACAATATCCTTAATATCCCTCTAGCAGGGAAGCCCAAGGAGACAATTGTTGTGATTGAAGACATCACCCACCTGTATCCTACAAGGACAACCACCACTGAAGTCCAAGAAGAGAAGAGGAAGGAAAAGGAGGAGGAAGAAAAGAGGAGAGATCTCTGAGGAGAAAGACTTAGCTTTGAACAAATAGACATCCTTACGGCCTCCAACCTGAAGGAGTCCCAAAAGGTCATTGGCCAGATGATAGTTGACATCTCAGCTCCTTGCGAGAATGAAAACTACCTCAACATATTGCTTGACAATACGAAGATGCTTCTTGATTTCAAATTAGAGATTTTTGACACTGTGCGGTTGGCTGCATTGAGGTAATGGAATTTTCCTTTTATCTTTTTGATTTCAGGGTTGGTTTTGGTATGTCCTCTTATGCCTTCTTCGATTTTCTTCTAGATGTTTGATGCTGGAACTTCTAGGGGAAGTGAAAAGACAAGTTTTTATTCTGGATCCACTTATTACACATGTTGTCTTCAACTCTCAAGGGAAAATAGAGAGTTTCTTTTGAAACTTGTCATTTCACAATGAAAA
>NW_028221845.1:0-54044 GCF_014529385.1 Adiantum capillus-veneris
AAGCTCAAGCCCTCCTGCTACTCAACCAAATGTGAGCATCATAAGGATGGAGGAGGTCCTCAAGGGCAGAAGCAACAGGAAGAAATAGCTAAAGGGAAGATGAAGATAGATGAAGTGGCTACAATGCCTATCAAACGTGTGCGTGCCAAGAAGAAGTAGGTAAAGAAACAAGCAAGGATGCAAGCAATGAAGCAAGTACATCTCGGGCAGCTAAAGATGAAGCCAAGAAGAGAAAGACCCGTACTAGGTCTCAAATTGACATCTCTGATTTCCCTTGGGATCTCGGACACAACCTTATGACTTGACAGTTGATGTGAGTTCTCAAGGACCAAAGATTACTTGGCCACAACTACTTCATATCTCCCCAAAGCTTCGACGACAATGGTCAAAAATGGTGAGCACGAGGGCAAAGCGAAGTAAGCTAGTAAGTGTAATCAAAGCATATGGTCTCAAGGATATAGTGCCTTTGGTGGAGGCTCAAATCAAGGGACAACGGATTCCAAAAACTTACATTGACAGTGGAGCAGAGGTTTGTGTCATGACAGAAAAGCTAATGCATCAATTGGGTTTAGAGGTAATGGAATCATCAAACTTTAGGGCAAAAATGGCAATAATGTCTCTGTCACTTGTGTGGGTGTACTGAAAGCTTTGAGAGTTTCTGTTTTTGGAATCACTACAGAGGTTGATGCTTATGTGATGCCAGTAAAGGGAGAAGGATACCCCCTTATTTTAGGACGACCTTGGCTCATGGGTATAGGAGCTAGGCAAGATTGGGCAACAGGAGACTTGGAGTTGAGGCCTCGCATGGGTGGCCATAGTCGGAAGGTGGTTTATAACCTAAAGAATGGGCGACAAGAGAACCTTGAACTAGAGACGTCAGCTGATGAGTGGAGCTCAAGTGGATGCTCCTCATCCATGGACGAGGAAGAGAGTTCAAGTGAAGAGAGTGATAGCACTCTCGAAGTCATGGGCGTCACCACAAAGGAAACTACCTCATCAGAAGACAACCCAAGGATCCAAATGGAGAATGTGTGGGATGCCAGCCTAGAGGAGATGTTATCCAAGGATATAAAGGAAGAAGAAAAGGAGGGTTATGTAAATGTTCTCAAGAAGCATGCATCATTGTTTATTTCTGATTACACTCACATTACAGGTGTCACTGCAGTGAAGCATCATATCCATCTAAAAGAAGGGAGCAAGCCAGTAGTACAAAAACTAAGAAGATTAGGAGTTGTGCAACAAAATGCACTGTTGTCTGAGGTGAGAGACTCTTGGAAGCAGGATTCATATACCCAGTAGAAGATTCAGAATGGGTCTCCCCAGTAGTGGTGAGGCCAAAGAAGAATGGTAAATGGCGAGTGTGCGTGGATTACAAGCCACTAAATGCTGCAACAAAGAGGGACCACTTCCCTCTCCCATTTCAAGATGAGATTCTAAATGAAGTAGCAGGCCATGAGAGATACACAGTGTGTGATGGCTACTCTGGCTACTTTCAAATACGCATTGCAGAGGAGGACCAGAAAAAGACTACTTTCATCACACCATGGGGATGTTTTGCATTTCGAGTCATGCCTTTTGGTCTCACCAACGCTCCAGCCACCTTTCAACGATTCATGAACATGGTCTTCCAACCTTACTTTGGTAAGTCCATAAGGGTTTTCATAGATGACTTTTGTATTTACAGCTCCAAAAGTATGCATCTCGACAAGATTGATGAAGGATTTACTCGTTTAGCTAAGCTGGGTGGACAACTAAACAAGGACAAATGTCACATTGGGGAAAGCAAGGTTACACTATTAGGGCATGTAGTGTCCATTGATGGAATCGAGGTAGATCCTGAAAAGATAGAAACATTGCTAAATCTACCTTCCCAACTTCCATCAAACAATTAATCTCCTTCTTGCAAAAGCTAAGATATTTGAGTAGATTCATACACTTACTCTCCCAAGTGATATTTCCTCTACAACAGCTGACTCGTCAAGAGACGCTTGTTTGGAGTGAAGAAAGTGAAGGGCATTTTAGAGAGATTAAAAAAAATGTTAGGGTCACTCCCTATAATCCTCCAACCTTGTTGGGAAGAAACATTCTTTGTAAACCCTAGTGTGGGAGAAGAAGCCATTGGTGCTGCCCTCCTACAAAAAGATCCAAAAAACATCCTTTATGAGGCCCGTGTATTTTGCTAGCCGCCTCATGGAAAACACAGAGAAGGCCTACACCTTGATGGAACAGCTAGTGTTAGCTCTCATGTTTGCGGTAACCAAATTTCGGCCATACTTGCTGCCGAAGAGGTTTGTAATTATCACTGTGGAGGGATATTTTCCCTATGCACTACAACATATGGAAATCTCTGACAAAATAGCAAAGTGGGTGGTGCGACTTCAAGAGTTTGATTATACAATACAGGTTGAAAGAACAACTCGAGCATGCTTAGCCGACATTTTAACAAACAAGTGCTATGAAAAAGTTTTCCATTTGAAGAGAAAGGAACTTCCACCACCTCCAGCTCCAGAGGCTTTGGTCAATGCTGATAGCCTCTACTTTGATGGAGCATACAAGAGAACCAAGGATAAGGCAGCTGCAGGCATCGTGGTCTTATCTCCATAGGGAGAGAGGATCCATGGTGAAGGGATCACTCTAGAAGATGTCCACTCCAACAATGAAGCAGAATATCATGCTCTAATTCATGGCCTTCGTTGGTGCCTCGATAATTCAATTAAGAGATTAAACGCTTTTGGTGACTCCATGCTTTTGGTAAGGCAAATGCAAGGTACATGGGCTTGCAAAAATGCCCGTCTCTCTACTAAAATGAAAGAAGCCAAGGCTCTTATGAGGAGATTTAGGGAGGCACAAGTACATCATGTGCCAAGAGACCAGAACAAGGATGCAGACCACCTAGCATCATCAAAGTTAAATGAGTCAATAGTGGGAGCAGTGGCCATCAAACTTCCACTTCAGCAAGGCAAGGAGGACTTGGAAGATATTATGCACATTCTGGAGCAAGGAGAGGCTCCTAAACACTTGAATGCAGGGGAAAGACGATGGTTAGCTAGGAAGGCTACCAGGTATCGCATAGTAAATGATGACTTGTATTGTCTGGGTAAGGATGGTGTGCTTAGGAGAGTGCCTTTGAAGAGTGAAATTGAAGAAATTTTAAAAGCTTGTCACGATGATATGTGCGGAGGACACTTTGCACACGACGTCACTAGTAGAAAGGTTCTACAAGCTGGGTTTACTTGGCCAAGTCTTCATCGTGATGTCAAATACTAGTGTCAAACATGTGATGAATGTCAGAAAGCAGGACCATGACGGCTCATAGCTGAACCTCAGAACCCAATAAAGGTATATGGGCCCTTTGAGAAGTGGGGAATTGATGCCATAGGACCTCTACCACGCACTCAGTCAGGTAAAGAGTACATCATCATGGGAGTAGACTACATGACTAGATGGGCTGAGGCTATGCCGACCAATAGAATTACTGCTAAGGATGTGAGTCAGTTCATCTTTGACCACATCTGTTGCCGGTTTGGCACCCCTCTTGAAATACTATCTGATAGAGGACCAGGGTTTAGAGCAGACTTGGTAGGAGAACTCATGAAGAAGCTAAATATTCAGCATCAACACTCTACTCCTTACTACCCTCAGTGCAATGGTTTGGTGGAAAAAGTAAATGGAATCATTTGCAAAATTCTCACCAAACAGGTACATGCCAGGCGCCAAGATTGGGACAAACACCTGAATGGAGCTCTATGGGCCTATAGAACCTCCTTCAAAACCACATTAGGGTACACACCCTTTCATTTGGTTTATGGAAAGGAGGCGCTTTTGCCCATTGAAGTGAAGTTAACAAGTCTTCGAATATTGGGTAGCCAGGTAGGCTCTCAAAAGGAGAAAGTACATCAAAGGATCATGGATCTAGAGAGGCTGCAATTGGATCGTGAAGAAGCCATCAACCACTATTCTCAAGAAGCAGAGAAACGCAGAGAAAAGTTCAACAAAAAGCTAGCATCCAAAGACATCAAAAAGGGATCTCTGGTGCTTCGATATGACAATCGCTTCGACACTCGTAAGGATGGAAAGTTTCTTTTCCGATGGGAAGGCCCGTTCTTGGTCACCAAAAAGTTCAAAAATGGCTCTTACAGACTTCAAGACATTGATGGTAAAGTGCACAAGACCAGGACAAATGGATGGCGTCTAAAGCCTTATCACATCAGGATAAGGTCAGCTCAAGATCAAAGAAAGTAGGCTAGACGCATAAATACCCCTAGCCAGGTTTGGGGGGGCTATGATCCGAGCCTATCACAAATTTTTGTTTATCATATTTTGTTGTTGTTTTCCTTGCTTCTAGAGGTTTACAATAAAAGAAAGAGTGAGAACAACCTCTTGGAAAAAATTTTTAAAAAAATGATATTTTCTTGACTAGTTCACCGGAGGTGAAAGGTAGAGGGAGAACCTAGTGGTAAAGGGAAGGGAAAATATATAAATGTGAAAAGAAAAGATATGATGTGGTTGTGGAGCCATGCACCCATGATTCAAGGGTCATGAGTGGCTCATATCATCATGGCTTTGGAGCCATATGATGATTCAAACAAATGGGACCCAAGTGGAAGACTTTGTAAAGGAAGAAACCATACACATGATTTTGCTGAATTTTTAAAAAATACTTCCACTCCGATCCAAGAAAAGTTGTCTTCATCAAAGTTGTAGCTGATGAGCTGGAGATTCTGGCCATATGTTTTTTATAATTTTTGCATCTACGGTCTAGGAGATATGGCCAAAATGGTGGACGCCAGTTTTTTCAACTGTGGTGGAGACCACCCCCTCTACCTTTACACACACACCCTTCCTTTTCCACATTGAGACCTTCTCTAAAAATCAGCCATTAGTCTTCTCACCCTCCTCTCCTTCCTCCTCTCTCTCAAGCTCAAAAACCCATCAAAATTCCTCTTCTAATCACCTCTCAAGTCATGCTTAATCTTGTTGTAATTCATAAGTCCTCATTCAACCCCTTTCTATTATTGCTAGATATGTATTGATTTTATGTAGATTCTTTACATTTTAAAATAAGGAAGCTCTTGGACTCAAGCTATGGAGGAAGGAGTGAAGACAACACAAGTGATGATGGAGCTAATTGGTCAACAAATCACTTGGAAGGAGCTTCTTCATTGGTTGAATGTCCTTAATCAAGCTTCATTTGTACAAATTACACTTGGATCTTAACCTCACTCCTAATCACTCTCTTTCCTATATAAAGAGGCCTTCCCCTTTGTAATTTCAAGCCTCCCTCAGCCCCATTGAGCCTTTGTATCACTCACCATGAGCCCATAAGCTCATTCATTCACTCTATTCTTGCACATCCTAGAGTGCAAATTGTTTCATGCTAGTAACCTCTCCTCCTCTTACTTATGTTAATTAAGAGAAATGTTTTATATGTGTGTGAGAGTGCTTGATGTGATCTTGGCTAATCCTTGAGTGATTGTTTGGTAATCTATATGCTATTTGTGTTGGGAGTGTTTGAAGTCATCCATTCCTTGTACACACACTACGGTTAATGCTTCATGATCTCTCTCTCTCTCTCTCTCTCTCTCTCTCTCTCTCTCTCTCTCTCTCTCTCTCTCTCTCTCTCTCTTTGTGTAGCGGTCCTAGTCCACGCTTCCAAGACTAGGTGGTGCCCTCATCTCATTTCCTTTGTGGCGCAATGGAGTTTGTTTTGGTGTAAAGGCCGCCATTCCAAATTTCCTTCGTCATAAATTGGTGCCCCCACGGAGGAGTTCTCAAGCAGCGCTCTATCAATCCTATGAAGGAAGATCCAGCAAATTCTCCGAGACTTCCACTATGGTCTCCCCAAGAAGCTCGAGAAAAGAAGCGTCTGTATCGACAAACGGCACGTATGCGGGTAAAGAGAGTTAACTACACACACACCCTTCTTTGCTTCAAGGAAAATCTTGTAGTCATCAAGTCCCTAGGTCAAAAAATTGTGTTGAGTGCTTTGTGGCTAGTGTGAAGACACTTCCTTTGAAGCCTCGACTTCAGGTGGTGAAAGCACTCTCAAACTAAGGAATTAACAAGTTTTTGGAGGGGGAGCTACACATCAATGGGGTGCGGTATTGGCAAGAGGCTACATATGGTGATGCACTCCAACTACTACTAGCAAGAAGGCTCAAGGTGGTTGAGAGGGTAGCCATCGAACCCTATGAACTCTACAAAGCCGAAGATGGTCACACCAAAGCTAGGCTAATCAATGGTGAGCAAATTCTTCGCATCTCTCAAATGGTGGGATCCAAGAGAGCTCAACTTCAATGAAGTGCTTCATGGAAGTTTGTAATTAATGCACCAATGAATAATCCCATTTTCCACAACTTTCAATCAGTTCAGAATATTAGGGTGAATGTGCGCATTGATAGAAAGATTTTTTTCCAACAAAGATTGGTCTTCTATTTTGGAGCTGAGAGGTTGAGAGAGATATTGCTGTCCCCTGACCCTATAATATTTCCTATTTTGGAGTATAATGTATCTTTTGATGTTCACATCTTCATCTTGCTTTAAGCATACTCCATGAATCATAGGGATTTATATGGACCTTTCCAACCTCTTGCTAGACAAACTGTGCATATAATAGCTAGCACAAAAGCTTAGGTTCCAAAACATCATAAGGGACTTACTAGGCCCTCGTCGTCTAGCTGAGATTAATGCATCTATCAATCCATTTATTCTACCCTTAATAAGATATGATTTGGGCCTAGACGTTTTCATCTTTGTGCTGTATTGAGAGGAAGGCAACCCACTTTTATGATGGCTTTCCCAAATTTTTTTGGGCGTAGTGGGGAAAATGCTGGGATTTTTTGGATAACTTGGAGATGGCTTTCCTTGTCTCTGGGAGGGATGACGAAGCATTGAAATTGAGAGCTTTTCCTTTGGTGCTTAAAGAAGAAGCTAGGATATGGTTCCAGGCTCTAGATCCAACCCAAAGAATTGATTGGGAGGGATTGAAGGTGGCTTTCCTATGAAGATTTCAACGAGCCAATTCGGCAGAAGAACTATGGCAACGGCTTCTGTCCCTTCATCAAGTTGACCCTCATGGTTATGCAACCTATGAGGAAGGTTTTCTGAAACTTTGGGGCCAATGGTCAGACTCACTAAACCCTGGTGAGCGAGCTCCCAATTGCCTCCAAAAGGATCGATTTATCTCAGGTTTGTACCCCTTGCTAAGGGAGAAGGTAAAGAGCAAATTTCCAAATGCTTTTGAAGATGCCTTAAGAATTTCTAGGGAAAAGAATAGAAAGATTCTCTATCAAGCCCAAGCTGGCCAGCTAGCTTTGGGAGGCAATATCACAACTATGGAAGCTTCTCATATACCTCCAAATGTGCCTAATGCACCAGACCTCAATAGAGGTCAACAAGAAGATATGCTCCAACAAATAAACAATCTCACAAACCAGCTAGAGGGGTTGAGAGTAAATCTTGTGCAGGGTGCAAGAAGGCCTATTGAGGGAAATGGTGGGAATCGGCCACCAATGCGACGTCAAGCAAGGGAAATGTTGTGTTACAATTGTGGGGAAATTGGCCACGGCATGTATAATTGCCCTCATCCCAGAAGATATGACTACCCTGTCAGAGGTCCTCGACAACAAGTAAGTCCACCCCGTGCTAGAGCTCAAGCACAAGAGCAACCGCAACCTCAAATTTTGCAGCCACCTCGTGCTCAAGCTCAAGCCCCTGCTACTCAACCAAATGTGAGCATCATAAGGATGGAGGAGGTCCTCAAGGGCAGAAGCAACCAGGAAGAAATAGCTAAAGGGAAGATGAAGATAGATGAAGTGGCTACAATGCCTATCAAACGTGTGCGTGTCCAAGAAGAAGTAGGTAAAGAAACAAGCAAGGATGCAAGCAATGAAGCAAGTACATCTCGGGCAGCTAAAGATGAAGCCAAGAAGAGAAAGACCCGTACTAGGTCTCAAATTGACATCTCTGATTTCCCTATGGGATCTCGGACACAACCTTATGACTTGACAGCTGATGTGAGTTCTCAAGGACCAAAGATTACTTGGCCACAACTACTTCATATCTCCCCAAAGCTTCGACGACAATGGTCAAAAATGGTGAGCACGAGGGCAAAGCGAAGTAAGCTAGTAAGTGTAATCAAAGCATATGGTCTCAAGGATATAGTGCCTTTGGTGGAGTCTCAAATCAAGGGACAACGGATTCCAAAAACTTACATTGACAGTGGAGCAGAGGTTTGTGTCATGACAGAAAAGCTAATGCATCAATTGGGTTTAGAGGTAATGGAATCATCAAACTTTAGGGCAAAAATGGCCAATAATGTCTCTGTCACTTGTGTGGGTGTAGTGAAAGCTTTGAGAGTTTCTGTTTTTGGAATCACTACAGAGGTTGATGCTTATGTGATGCCAGTAAAGGGAGAAGGATACCCCCTTATTTTAGGACGACCTTGGCTCATGGGTATAGGAGCTAGGCAAGATTGGGCAACAGGAGACTTGGAGTTGAGGCCTCGCATGGGTGGCCATAGTCGGAAGGTGGTTTATAACCTAAAGAATGGGCGACAAGAGAACCTTGAACTAGAGACGTCAGCTGATGAGTGGAGCTCAAGTGGATGCTCCTCATCCATGGACGAGGAAGAGAGTTCAAGTGAAGAGAGTGATAGCACTCTCGAAGTCATGTGCGTCACCACAAAGGAAACTACCTCATCAGAAGACAACCCAAGGATCCAAATGGAGAATGTGTGGGATGCCAGCCTAGAGGAGATGTTATCCAAGGATATAAAGGAAGAAGAAAAGGAGGGTTATGTAAATGTTCTCAAGAAGCATGCATCATTGTTTATTTCTGATTACACTCACATTACAGGTGTCACTGTAGTGAAGCATCATATCCATCTAAAAGAAGGGAGCAAGCCAGTAGTACAAAAACTAAGAAGATTAGGAGTTGTGCAACAAAATGCACTGTTGTCTGAGGTGAAGAGACTCTTGGAAGCAGGATTCATATACCCAGTAGAAGATTCAGAATGGGTCTCCCCAGTAGTGGTGAGGCCAAAGAAGAATGGTAAATGGCGAGTGTGCGTGGATTACAAGCCACTAAATGCTGCAACAAAGAGGGACCACTTCCCTCTCCCATTTCAAGATGAGATTCTAAATGAAGTAGCAGGCCATGAGAGATACACAGTGTGTGATGGCTACTCTGGCTACTTTCAAATACGCATTGCAGAGGAGGACCAGAAAAAGACTACTTTCATCACACCATGGGGATGTTTTGCATTTCGAGTCATGCCTTTTGGTCTCACCAACGCTCCAGCCACCTTTCAACGATTCATGAACATGGTCTTCCAACCTTACTTTGGTAAGTCCATAAGGGTTTTCATAGATGACTTTTGTATTTACAGCTCCAAAAGTATGCATCTCGACAAGATTGATGAAGGATTTACTCGTTTAGCTAAGCTGGGTGGACAACTAAACAAGGACAAATGTCACATTGGGGAAAGCAAGGTTACACTATTAGGGCATGTAGTGTCCATTGATGGAATCGAGGTAGATCCTGAAAAGATAGAAACATTGCTAAATCTACCTTCCCCAACTTCCATCAAACAATTAATCTCCTTCTTGCAAAAGCTAAGATATTTGAGTAGATTCATACACTTACTCTCCCAAGTGATATTTCCTCTACAACAGCTGACTCGTCAAGAGACGCTTGTTTGGAGTGAAGAAAGTGAAGGGCATTTTAGAGAGATTAAAAAAAAGTTAGGGTCACTCCCTATAATCCTCCAACCTTGTTGGGAAGAAACATTCTTTGTAAACCCTAGTGTGGGAGAAGAAGCCATTGGTGCTGCCCTCCTACAAAAAGATCCAAAAACATCCTTTATGAGGCCCGTGTATTTTGCTAGCCGCCTCATGGAAAACACAGAGAAGGCCTACACCTTGATGGAACAGCTAGTGTTAGCTCTCATGTTTGCGGTAACCAAATTTCGGCCATACTTGCTGCCGAAGAGGTTTGTAATTATCACTGTGGAGGATATGTTTCCCTATGCACTACAACATATGGAAATCTCTGACAAAATAGCAAAGTGGGTGGTGCGACTTCAAGAGTTTGATTATACAATACAGGTTGAAAGAACAACTCGAGCATGCTTAGCCGACATTTTAACAAACAAGTGCTATGAAAAAGTTTTCCATTTGAAGAGAAAGGAACTTCCACCACCTCCAGCTCCAGAGGCTTTGGTCAATGCTGATAGCCTCTACTTTGATGGAGCATACAAGAGAACCAAGGATAAGGCAGCTGCAGGCATCGTGGTCTTATCTCCATAGGGAGAGAGGATCCATGGTGAAGGGATCACTCTAGAAGATGTCCACTCCAACAATGAAGCAGAATATCATGCTCTAATTCATGGCCTTCGTTGGTGCCTCGATAATTCAATTAAGAGATTAAACGCTTTTGGTGACTCCATGCTTTTGGTAAGGCAAATGCAAGGTACATGGGCTTGCAAAAATGCCCGTCTCTCTACTAAAATGAAAGAAGCCAAGGCTCTTATGAGGAGATTTAGGGAGGCACAAGTACATCATGTGCCAAGAGACCAGAACAAGGATGCAGACCACCTAGCATCATCAAAGTTAAATGAGTCAATAGTGGGAGCAGTGGCCATCAAACTTCCACTTCAGCAAGGCAAGGAGGACTTGGAAGATATTATGCACATTCTGGAGCAAGGAGAGGCTCCTAAACACTTGAATGCAGGGAAAGACGATGGTTAGCTAGGAAGGCTACCAGGTATCGCATAGTAAATGATGACTTGTATTGTCTAGGTAAGGATGGTGTGCTTAGGAGAGTGCCTTTGAAGAGTGAAATTGAAGAAATTTAAAAGCTTGTCACGATGATATGTGCGGAGGACACTTTGCACACGACGTCACTAGTAGAAAGGTTCTACAAGCTGGGTTTACTTGGCCAAGTCTTCATCGTGATGTCAAATACTAGTGTCAAACATGTGATGAATGTCAGAAAGCAGGACCATGACGGCTCATAGCTGAACCTCAGAACCCAATAAAGGTATATGGGCCCTTTGAGAAGTGGGGAATTGATGCCATAGGACCTCTACCACGCACTCAGTCAGGTAAAGAGTACATCATCATGGGAGTAGACTACATGACTAGATGGGCTGAGGCTATGCCGACCAATAGAATTACTGCTAAGGATGTGAGTCAGTTCATCTTTGACCACATCTGTTGCCGGTTTGGCACCCCTCTTGAAATACTATCTGATAGAGGACCAGGGTTTAGAGCAGACTTGGTAGGAGAACTCATGAAGAAGCTAAATATTCAGCATCAACACTCTACTCCTTACTACCCTCAGTGCAATGGTTTGGTGGAAAAAGTAAATGGAATCATTTGCAAAATTCTCACCAAACAGGTACATGCCAGGCGCCAAGATTGGGACAAACACCTGAATGGAGCTCTATGGGCCTATAGAACCTCCTTCAAAACCACATTAGGGTACACACCCTTTCATTTGGTTTATGGAAAGGAGGCGCTTTTGCCCATTGAAGTGAAGTTAACAAGTCTTCGAATATTGGGTAGCCAGGTAGGCTCTCAAAAGGAGAAAGTACATCAAAGGATCATGGATCTAGAGAGGCTGCAATTGGATCGTGAAGAAGCCATCAACCACTATTCTCAAGAAGCAGAGAAACGCAGAGAAAAGTTCAACAAAAAGCTAGCATCCAAAGACATCAAAAAGGGATCTCTGGTGCTTCGATATGACAATCGCTTCGACACTCGTAAGGATGGAAAGTTTCTTTTCCGATGGGAAGGCCCGTTCTTGGTCACCAAAAAGTTCAAAAATGGCTCTTACAGACTTCAAGACATTGATGGTAAAGTGCACAAGACCAGGACAAATGGATGGCGTCTAAAGCCTTATCACATCAGGATAAGGTCAGCTCAAGATCAAAGAAAGTAGGCTAGACGCATAAATACCCCTAGCCAGGTTTGGGGGGGCTATGATCCGAGCCTATCACAAATTTTTGTTTATCATATTTTGTTGGTTTTCCTTGCTTCTAGAGGTTTACAATAAAAGAAAGAGTGAGAACAACCTCTTGGAAAAAATTTTAAAAAAATGATATTTTCTTGACTAGTTCACCGGAGGTGAAAGGTAGAGGAGAACCTAGTGGTAAAGGGAAGGGAAAATATGTAAATGTGAAAAGAAAAGATATGATGTGGTTGTGGAGCCATGCACCCATGATTCAAGGGTCATGAGTGGCTCATATCATCATGGCTTTGGAGCCATATGATGATTCAAACAAATGGGACCCAAGTGGAAGACTTTGTAAAGGAAGAAACCATACACATGATTTTGCTGAATTTTTAAAAAATACTTCCACTCCGATCCAAGAAAAGTTGTCTTCATCAAAGTTGTAGCTGATGAGCTGGAGATTCTGGCCATATGTTTTTTATAATTTTTGCATCTACGGTCTAGGAGATATGGCCAAAATGGTGGACGCCAGTTTTTTCAACTGTGGTGGAGACCACCCCCTCTACCTTTACACACACACACCCTTCCTTTTCCACATTGAGACCTTCTCTAAAAATCAGCCATTAGTCTTCTCACCCTCCTCTCCTTCCTCCTCTCTCTCAAGCTCAAAAACCCATCAAAATTCCTCTTCTAATCACCTCTCAAGTCATGCTTAATCTTGTTGTAATTCATAAGTCCTCATTCAACCCCTTTCTATTATTGCTAGATATGTATTGATTTTATGTAGATTCTTTACATTTTAAAATAAGGAAGCTCTTGGACTCAAGCTATGGAGGAAGGAGTGAAGACAACACAAGTGATGATGGAGCTAATTGGTCAACAAATCACTTGGAAGGAGCTTCTTCATTGGTTGAATGTCCCTAATCAAGCTTCATTTGTACAAATTACACTTGGATCTTAACCTCACTCCTAATCACTCTCTTTCCTATATAAAGAGGCCTTCCCCTTTGTAATTTCAAGCCTCCCTCAGCCCCATTGAGCCTTTGTATCACTCACCATGAGCCCATAAGCTCATTCATTCACTCTATTCTTGCACATCCTAGAGTGCAAATTGTTTCATGCTAGTAACCTCTCCTCCTCTTACTTATGTTAATGAAGAGAAATGTTTTATATGTGTGTGAGAGTGCTTGATGTGATCTTGGCTAATCCTTGAGTGATTGTTTGGTAATCTATATGCTATTTGTGTTGGGAGTGTTTGAAGTCATCCATTCCTTGTACACACACTACGGTTAATGCTTCATGATCTCTCTCTCTCTCTCTCTCTCTCTCTCTCTCTCTCTCTCTCTCTCTCTCTCTCTCTTTGTGTAGCGGTCCTAGTCCACGCTTCCAAGACTAGGTGGTGCCCTCATCTCATTTCCTTTGTGGCGCAATGGAGTTTGTTTTGGTGTAGAGACCGCCATTCCAAATTTCCTTCGTCAACAAGAAATAGCAAGGTTTTGACGGCAGCCATGTACCTTGCCGGTGATGCCATTAATTGGTACCACGCATGGCAAGAGGCCCAATTGACCGCGAACCTCCAGGAAGCGGAAGAAGGCATGCCCCTTTCCTTTGATACGGCCGACTTCCAAGACAAGCTTAAGGCGCGGTTTATGCCACCTCAGTACCTAGCAGGGTTGAAAGACAATTGGCACGGTCAAGCAAAATGGTATGCCAGTTATGTCGTTCTCTAATCATGTTTTGCAGCTCGGCACCAATTACGCAAATCGGATGATGAGCACAAAGAGGCATTCCTTTATGGATTGGACGAGTATATCAAGTTTGATGTCAAAGTACTCGATCCAATTGATCTCAACAAGGCGGTAGCGATTGCTCTCGCACAGGAGATAAAGCACAACAAAGGAAATCCTAAGGAAAACAAGTCTTCTCACAGTACCTCTCAGAGTCCTCAGAACCCACAGACGTAAGAACGGTAAGAATCGTAAAAACGGTAACTCTTCTAGCCAATCTTCCTCTAATCCTTCGGAAAAGAACACTTAAATGAATCTAAGGATAAAGCTAACACACTTGCTAAACCTAAGCTCACCCAAGATGAAAAAATTGCACAAGGAATCATAGCAGGATACATAACGGCAGAAGAACAAGTCATTTATTCCAAGGAAGGTTGTTGTTATCAATGTCACTTCAAGGGTCATATAAAGAGCACATGTCCTAAGGACCCATCCAACAAACCTAAAGAACCCACAAAATCCATATCCTCTGTTAATGCCATAAATGAAAACACTCGTGTCCCAAGTTTCTCATGATCCTCTCATTGATGAGTCTCTCATGAAGTGTTATGGTCATGTGAATGGTCAACACATGGTGGTCTTTTTTTATTCTTGTAGTGTGCACGATGTGATGGTGACTCTCTTGTCAAAAGAGCCCGCTTTGGAGGTTCGCCAGACATCTCCTCTCGAGATGTCGAGCTTCGCTCCCAGTATGGACTCTCTCACTACACGAGAGTGCCTTGATGTGTTGTTCATTGTTCAACAAGCATCCTTCCGCAGAAAATTTTTAGTGTTTCCTCTCTCAGGATGTGATATGATTCTCGGCATTCGATGGTTTTGTAAGCATAACCCTCTCATTGATTGGGCAGACAATACTATCACTTTCAATGCCAAAAGTGACTCTCCCACGATCATTTGTGGTGAGAAGGGTCTGCATTCTTTGCCTCTCATTACTCATGTGCAAGGGAAGCGTGAATTACGAAGAGGAGCACAAGAGGCATTCATCTATGCCTCTCCAGTTACCCAGAGTATTCAAGCTCCAGACAGGTATTCAGCTTTGTTTACCAAGTTTAAACATCTTTTTTGCAGGATGATTTTCCACCCCGTCTGCCTCTCGAGCGGCCGAAGGACCATTGCATTGAACTCACGGAGGGGACACAGCCAATTAGTAAGACTCCCTACCGTTTGAAGAAGACTCGGGAAGAAGAGTTAGAGTGGCAACTCATGGAGTTGGTGGCCAGAGGATTCATACTTCCTAGTGTAAGTCCTTTTGCTGCTCCCATTTTGTTTGTCCGTGTGAGGTGCAGCGGAAGTGAATGTTGAACTTTGCTCAAGATGAGTGCTCCGAACTGTGCTCAAGGTTCCTTTTACTTAGGGAAGGGAGAGCCTTCCGTCCTTTAATGAGAGAGTGCAAATGATCACAAACAAATTGGTAGACACTGTGAATGAAGGTGCGTGAGATTGAGGTATGGAGAAAGAAGAGAATACGACACCAAACGAGTTGTCAAACCCTCCTCCAAGGGCCCCACTCTCGTTGGCGATAGCGGTCTATGCTATTGATTGCACAATCTGGTACAGGATGCTGATGCAAATCTAAGTCGTGCTATGTCAAGGCCGACGGTGGTGCCGACGATGACGAGACTAGGGTTGAAAACGGAATGCTACGAACCTGCACCTGTCGCACCAAGGCTGGGCTGGGCTGATCTGCGGTGGATGCCAAGGGCAGTAACGGCATGCAAAACGCTGGCTGAACTGAGGCTAAATCTGGGAATGAATGGTTGTAGTGATGGCTGAAATCTGTTGCTTGAAACGCTGGCTTACTGTTGTCTTCAAAAACGATGGCTGCTGTCTTCAAAAATGCTGTAATGCAGGGGCTGCAAAACGCTAAAGTTATGGCTTGAAAACACTGAACTTAGGGCTGCAAGAGGGTTGTCCAAGGCTGCTAAGAAAACGCTGAAAACGCTAGTCATGCTATTCAAAAACGCTGGTCATGCTGGTCTAAAACGCTGATCTATGGGGCTGAAATCGCCAGGTCTTCAAGGAGTGAAACGCTGGTGGTTCCTTGCTGAAAACGCTGGCTTTGCTGTTGGAAGAAAACGCCAGGGCTCTTTGGGGTTGGTCTTGCTTGAGAGAGAGAGGGAGATGCCTACGGCAATTCCTTGCCTGTGGCCTGCCTCTCTTCTGCCAGATAAGCCTAGCACTAGGTTTGCTTATATATTATCTTAGCAAAATTGCCCTACCTAGTTACCAACAAAAGTCATTTAATAAATAAGTGAAAAATGTCAAAAATAGAAAAAAGAGGTTCAATGCACTGGAAAATGCTCCTGATAGATTCTGATGGTAATGCTGATGATCATGCTGTGTGCAACCAGAGGATATGCATCTACTCTAAGTGCCTGGATATGCACGGTCTGTGAACATACTCATAAAAGTGCCGGAACACTTCCTATTCTAGATTGACTTGACTGAACTGAACCCTTGTCATGTTGTAGCTTGTCCACGGACACACAGGGTTGGATGTGTCACGTGACATCCCCTCCTTTTCAAAGTGAGGTACTGGTACTGAACTGTATGGCATCGAGGGAGATTGCCAACAAAGGTTGGAATCCTGGAAAGGACTCTTTGCTGGCCCACTCTAATGCTGCATGGGTCATGCGATACTTGAACTTCATGAAGGTTTGCAAAGCTTGCTTCTTTGGGCCGCGCCGAAAGCGACAAAAAGTCTTATGTGGCTCCTTCAATGCTTCAACTTCGTCTATAATCATGCGGCTACCTTATTCGAGGATGAAAACTCTTGAAACCACTTCCAACACAAAAACATGAACATACCCATTCCATGTAAAGTGACTGCAAAAATACTACTCTTCGGTAGAGCTTGTGCATGCAATGTAGATGAACATAGAGACGGTGTGCCAAACCGTTCATCAAACACATGCAAACAATGAGATCGAATTTTTTCTTTCTGATCTAAATCAATCAACTGTGGCAAATCGTAATGGAAATGCGGATGCTTGATGCTCAATTCGTCTTGTGCTCTTTCTACGACTGTTGCATGCCAAGGAAGAGACATGGGCGTGACTTCCTTGAATGCAAACTTATCAGCTTTTCATGAGAAATCCGCATATATCCGTGCTTATTCATGATTGAATCATGCTCAACGTACAATACGGCATGCCTTTGGAAAGGGATCACATAAAGACGCTGACTAAAATACAGGAAACGATCAAGAATGAAACACTCCAACAATGCATGCTAACTAATCATTCGAACACATAGTACTTCCTGTGAGGGTTCTTTGGACCTAGGCTCGAGAGCCAAGATCGGTTCTTCGTGATTGATCGAATCTGCAATGAGCTTAGCTTCACTAGAAACAGTATCAACTAACCCATCATTCTTGTGAACAATCACATCGTGGTCATACCAATCATCATGCTCGTGAGAAATCACATCTTGATCATGCAAATCATCATGCTTGTCATTATCATCCAAATCATGTGTGTCATGCTTTGGAGAAGAAGAGACTGAGAGAGTCTCCTTCTCTTGAATCCTGCCAATCTTCGCCTGCACATTAGAAATGAGAGATGAAGAATGAACAACTTGCTCCCCACGAATGACAATGGGAGAGTCCCTTTTAGCATTGAAAGTAAACGTATTAGCTGCCCAATCAATGAGAGGGTTATGCTTAAGAAACCATCGAATGCCTAAAGAAAATCACATCCTGAAAGAGGAGAGACTACAAATTTTCTGCGGAAGGACACTTGTTGAACAGTAAACAAAACATCAAGGCACTCTTTCGTGATGAGAGAGTCCATAGCGGGAGATAAGCCAGACACCTCGAAAGGAGATGTCTTGCGAACCTCCAAGCGGGCTCTTTCGACAAGAGAGTCACTAATCAAATCATGCATACTGCCTGGGTCAAACACTATGACAAAACGCTGACCATTCACATGACCATAACACTTAATGAGAGACTCATCAATGGGAGAATCATGAGAGACTTGGGTCACACTCCTGTTCTCATTTATTGCATTGACAGAGGAAGTGGGTTCTGTGGGTTCTTTAGATTCATTCGATTCAAGCTTAGGACATGTTCTTGTTATGTGGCCCTTAATGTGACAATGAAAACAACGTCCTTTCTTAGAATAAGTGCTTTGCTCTTCCGACGTGATGTATCCTCCTAAAATTCCTTGTTCTACCTTTTCATCTGGAGTTAGCTTAGGTTTAGCAATTGTGTTAGCCTTACCCTAAGGTTCATTTGGAGAATTCTTTTCTGAGAGACTATTGGAAGATTGGTTAGAAGAGTTACTATTCTCACCATTCTTACCGTTCTGAGGGTTCTGAGAAGTCTAAGAGGTACTTGTGGAAGTCTTGTTTTCCTTAGGCTTTCCCTTGTTGTGCTTCATCTCCTATGCGAGAGCAATCGCTACCACCTTGTTGAGATCGATTGGGTCGAGGACTTCGATATCAAACCTGATATAGTCGTCCAACCCAAAAATGAAAGCCTCCTTGCGCTCATCATCCGATTTGCCTGCAAAACACGATTAGAGAAAAACATAACTGGCATACCATTTTGCTTGAGTCTGCGCCAATCGTCTTTCAACCGTGCTAGGTACTGTGGGGGCATAAACCGCGCCTTGAGCTTTTCTTGGAAGTCGGCCCAATTGAAGAAAAGGGGCATGCCATCCTCGGCTTCCTCTAGGTGCGCGGCCAACTGTGCCTCTTGCCATGCGTGGTACCAATTGATAGCATCACCGGCAAGGTACATAGCTGCCATCAAAACCTTGCTATTTCTTGTCTTCTTAGTTGTTGCAAAATAAGCATTAAAGATGCAACCAAGAATGAATAATCGTTGCATCCATCTTACCATCATACTTACTGAACTGGATCTTCTCTGTGATGGGGTTGTTGAAGTCGGAATCTTGGCTTGCGCCACCTAAAGAACCACCAACATCTTTGGCAGGCTCGGGTTTCGAGGTGAGAACATGTCGGACCAACTCTTGCATGCGTCGTTCACTCTGTGCCGCACGCTCTGCTTGTCTTTCTTCGGCCTCCAAGCACGCTCGATTACGCTCACGTTCCAAGGTAGCACGATTTGCTTCTTATTGTTCCATCATGTCCATCATTGACTTGACCAAAGCCTCTATAGGATCCGTTACAATCCGTGGCGTAGATGGGGAAGGAGGAGGGTCAGAAAAACCTCCTTGATGGTGAGATTCTTCTTCGCTATTGTCATGCCCATCACCTCCATGCGAAGTATCCATTCCGCTGCGGGTGATGACCAAACACTGTGATCGTTGGTTCTTAAGTTCACGAGGAACTTGGGTTCTTGTGGGTCTTGGGTTCTTGGGTTCTTGAGGGTCTTGAGGTTTTGGGTTCTTGAGGTTCTTGAGTTCTTGGGGTTCTTCTTTCGCTTGCAATCTGTGTTAGAGAAGGATCTTCTCTTCGAGTTCTTCATCCCCGAGTTCTGCTCTTTTCCACAGACGCACCCCTTCGCGGCTTGCGCTCACACAAAGGTTGCCAGTTATGTCGTTCTCTATTCGTGTTTTGCAGCTCGGCACCCAATTACGCAAATTGGATGATGAGTGCAAAGAGGCATTCCTTTATGGATTGGACGAGTATATCAAGTTTGATGTCGAAGTACTCGATCCAATCGATCTCAACAAGGCGGTAGCGATTGCTCTCGCACAGGAGATAAAGCACAACAAAGGAAAGCCATAGGAAAACAAGTCTTCTCACAGTACCTCTCAGAGTCCTCAGAACCCACAGAACGTAAGAACGGTAAGAATGGTAAGAACGGTAACTCTTCTAGTCAATCTTCCTCCAATCCTTCGGAAAAGAACACTTAAATGAATCTAAGGGTAAAGCTAACACGCTTGCTAAACCTAAGCTCACCAGATGAAAAAGTTGCACAAGGGATCATAGGAGGATACATAACGGCATTAGAACAAGTCATTTATTCTAAGGAAGGTCCTTGTTATCAATGTCACGTCAAGGGTCATATAAAGAGCACATGTCCTAAGAACCCATCCAACAAACCTAAAGAAACCACAGAATCCATATCCTCTGTTAATGCCATAAATGAGAACACTCGTGTCCCAAGTTTCTCATGATCCTCTCATTGATGAGTCTCTCATGAAGTGTTATGGTCATGTGAATGGTCAACACGTGGTGGTCTTGTTTGATTCTTGTAGTATGCATGATGTGATTGGTGGCTCTCTTGTAAAAAGAGCCCGCTTGGAGGTTAGCCAGACATCTCCTCTCGAGGTGTCGAGCTTCGCTCCCGGTATGGACTCTCTCATTACACGAGAGTGCCTTGATGTGTTGTTCATTGTTCAACAAGCGTCCTTCCGCAGAAAATTTTTAGTGTTTCCTCTCGCAGGATGTGATATGATTCTCGGCATTCGATGGTTTTGTGAGCATAACCCTCTCATTGATTGGGCAAACAATACTATCACTTTCAATGCCAAAAGTGACTCTCCCACGATCATTCGCGGTGAGAAGGGTCTGCATTCTTTGCCTCTCATTTCTCATGTGCAAGGGAAGCGTGAATTACGAAGAGGAGCACAAGTGGCATTCATCTATGCCTCTCCAGTTACCTAGAGTATTCAAGCTCCAGACAGGTATTCAGCTTTGTTTACCAAGTTTAAACATCTCTTTTTGCAGGATGATCTTCCACCCCGTCTCCCTCTCAAGCGGCCGAAGGACCATTGCATCGAACTCACCGAGGGAGAACAGCCAGTCAGTAAGGCTTCCCACCATTTGAAGAAGACTCAGGAAGAAGAGTTAGAGCGGAAACTCACGGAGTTGGTGGTTAGAGGATTCATACGTCCTAGTGTAAGTCCTTTTGCTGCTCCTATTTTGTTTGTCCATGTAAGGTGCAACGGAAGTGAATGTTGAACTTTGCTCAAGATGAGTGCTCTCAACTGTGCTCAAGGTTCCTTTTACTTAGGGAAGGGAGAGCCTTCCGTCCTTTAATGAGAGAGTGCAAATGATCACAAACAAAGTGGTAGACACTATGAATGAAGGTGCATGAGACTGAGAGATAGCGAGAGAAGAGAATACGACACCAAACGAGTTGTCAAACCCTCCTCCAAGGGCCCCACTCTCGTTGGTGAGAGCGGTCTATGCTATTGATTGCACAATTTGGTACAGGATGCTGATGCAAATCTAAGCGATGCTATGTCGAGGCCGACGGTGGTGCCGACAGTGACGAGACTAGGGTTGAAAACTGAATGCTGCGAATCTGCAACTGTTGCACCAAGGCGGGGCCGATCTATGATGGACACCAAGGGCGGTAACTGCATGCAAAACGCTAGCTGAACTGAGGCTAAATCTGGGAATGAATGGTTGTAGTGATGGCTGAAATCTGTTGCTTGAAACGCTGGCTTACTGTTGTCTTCAAAAACGATGGCTGCTGTCTTTAAAAATGCTGCAATGCAGGGGCTGCAAAACGCTGAAGTTATGGCTTCAAAACACTGAACTTAGGGCTGCAAGAGCGTTGTCCAAGGCTACTGAGAAAACGCTAAAATGCAGTGCTGAAAACGCTAGTCATGCTGTTCAAAAACGCTAGTCATGCTGGTCTAAAACGCTGATCTAAGGGGCTGAAATCGCCAGGTCTTCAATAGGTGAAAACGCTAGTGGTTCCTTGCTGAAAACGCTGGCTTTGCTGTTGGAAGAAATTGCCAGGGCTCTTTGGGGTTGGTCTTGCTTGAGAGAGAGAGAGAGGGAGATACCTGCTGCAATTCCTTGTCTGTGCCCTGCCTCTCTTCTGCGAGATAAGCCTAGCACTAGGTTTGCTTATATATTATCTTAGCAAAATTGCCCTACCTAGTTCCCAACAAAAGTCACTTAATAAATAAGTGAAAAAATATCCTCGATAGGCTCAATGGGGCAAAGGTTTTCAGTAAGGTCAATCTCAAAAGTGGATACCATCAGGTAAGGATATTCAAAGGCGACATCTACAAGACCGCTTTTCGCACAAAGCGAGGGAAATGGAAGTATGTGGTCATGCCTTTTGGATTGACAAGTGCCATGGGTACATTTAACCGTCTCATGGTAGGCTGTTTTGAGATATGGTTGGTGTATGTGTGTTCATCTTTCTTGATGATATTCTCATTTTTTCTGCATCGTGGGAACAACATGAAAAGGATGTAGAAAGGATATTAACCCGTTTGGATGAGTGTCAGTTGTACATTGTAGCTAAGAAATCTGAGTTTTTTCTCACTGAAGTTCCTTATCTGGGTAATATCATTTTTGCAGAAGGCGTCAAGCTAGATCCCGCAAAGGTGAAATAGGTACATAATTGGGATTTTCCCAAAACTGCATATGATGTGCATTCTTTCTTGGTTTATGTTAAGCATATAGTTCGCACATAGAGAATTTTGCACGCATTGTTGCACCAATGACAGTGTTTTGAAAGGGATAAAGACTCACCAACAGCGCGTGGATTTTCCCGAGGCAGCCATTGAGGCTTTCGCAGCTCTCAAGGTTGCGGTGACACAAGCGCCGTATCTTATCCTTGCCTCTTGGGATGACCCCTTTAAGGTATGGACGGATGCGAGCAATGTTGCCATAGGCGTTGTGCTTCAGCAGCATGGCCGTCCAGTTGCATTCCTTAGTAGGAAGCTCAATAGTGCAGAAAAGAATTATTCAATTTATGATAAAGAACTTTTGTCTGTCATTCACTCTCTTAAGCATTGGAAGCATTTTCTGTATGGTAGAGAGTTCACAGTTTGCACAGATCGCCAAGCCCTCAAGTGGCTCCAGTCTATGCCTAGTGCACATTGGAGTGATGGCCAATCACGATGGTCACAATTTTTTGAGCAATCTGGAGGTTTGATTGAGTGTGTGCCTCGAAAAGCTAACCCTGTTGTAGATGCGTTAAGTCGCAAAGAACAGATCCTCGCTCTTGAGTGAAGATCCGCAGTTTTGCTTCAGTGTGTGTCTTTTGACAGCATGAAGAACCAGTACGCAGATTCCGAGTTTGGTAAGCAATGGTTGCAGGCTCTTGCTTCCAAAGGGCCTAGAAACTATCTCATTTGTGATGGTTTGTTGTATTTTCGTCACCGTCTATGTGTGTTACTCTCTCTCAGGATAACCGTATTGCACGATGCACATGACTCTCTCTCGGGTGGGCACAGGGAATGAACACCACTCTGGAAAAAATAGAAAGATTCTTTTATTGGCCTAAAATGCAAAAGGATGTGTTTCCTTATGTCACACTGTGCACTATTTGTCAAAAGGTAAAAGCTCCTCGAGGTAAGCAGCAAGGCCTCTTGCTTCCGCTCCCTATTCCCGATGACCTTTTCAAGATATTTCCATGGATTTTGTGACTAACCTTCACCCAGTTTGCATTCAAGGAACATTCAATGTTTGACAATTGTTGATTGTTTCAACAAGTTTTGCATGTTGACTCCTTGTAAGGCCACAATCACCACACAAGATGTAGCACGGTTGTTCATAAAGCATTGGTACCCCTTTGTGGTTTTTCAAAATCGATTGCTTCAGATAGGGATGTTAAGTTCACATCCAATTTTTAGCGCGCACTCTTTGAAAAATTTTGGCTCTAAGTTGAATTTTTCATCGGCTTTTCATCCACAGTCAGCTGGTCAAACAGAGATTTACAATTAGTTGGCTTTTGATGTTTTGAAGTCTTATGTGCATGATCAGCAGTCTCAATGGTCTATCTCCCATTGGTTCAGGCTATTTTGAATGACTCTTTTTTCTTTGCCATTGGTCGAACTCCGTATGAGGTAGCTTTTGGTCGTCCTTTCCAGTCACTTTTGACTCGCTCGACCAATCAAATGTCTGATGCCAATGCTGAAAGTCAGTCGTTGGATGAGATTTCTGAGGGTGTGAAGCTTCGGCTAAGCAAGGCTCAAGAGTCTTACTCACGGTAGGCTAACAAGCATCATCAGGATGTATCTATCAAGGAAGGGAAGCAATGTCTTAAGCAAGTTGGAAAGAAATGTCCTAAGTTGTCTTTCAGAATGTATGGTCCATTTCCTGTCATTAAAAAGATAAATGAGGTTTTTATGAAATTACAATTACCTAACTAATGGTCAATGCTCAACATTTTCCATGTTTCTTGGTTGAAAGTGTTTTAGGGAACACCTCCGAAGGACATTTCCGAAGAAGAAGAGCCAGAGATCATTGATGAAGCTAAAGTCATGGAGCCGGAGCAAGTGTTGTTGCATCGGTTTCACCATGGTTCAATAAAGAAAGTCAGACAATACTTTTTGAAGTTCAAGGATCGAGGAATCCACGAGGCAGTGTGGGTCAATAAAGAGTTTTTCAAAGATTACCCAGAGTTGTTGGAAGACTACAAGGAAGCCATGCAGCGCGGTACCAGTACCTCACTTTAAAAAGAAGGGGATGTCACGTGCATATCTAACCCTATGTGCATGTGGCAAGCTACTTCAGGTCTAGGGTTCAGGTCAGCTTAGAAAGTTTTCTGGCACCTTTGTGAGCCTGTGCGCAGGGCGTGCATGTCCAGGCACTTAGAGTAGTTGCATAGCCTCTGGTTGCACACAGCATGATCATCAGAATGACAGTCAGTATACATCATGAGCATTTTACAGTGCATAGAACCCATTTTCCCTATTTTATCTATTTTTCACTTATTATTAATAAGTGACTTTGTTGGGAAACTTGGTAGGGCAAATTTGCTAAGCTCTATAAAAGAAATCTAGCGCTAGCACTTTCTAGTAGAAGAGGTAGCAGAGTTCCAGCAATTGGCAGTGCACCTTCTCAGCCCGAGCTCGAGCGTTTTCCAGATCCCAGCCCGAGCTTTGTAGATTGCAGATCAGCATAGCGTTTTTGGCAACAGAATGAGCCTAGCATTTTTCAGCAGATCAGGCTTTGTGCGTTTGCAGATTAGCATCAACGTTTGCAGATTCTTGGCGTCAGATCAGCCCCTAGCATCAGCGTTTTCAGTTTTCACTACTTAGACACAGCAGATCCCGGCCCTAGCCTTGCAGATTTCACCTACCCACAGCAGTTCCTCGCCGCACAGTCAGATCAGCCAGCGTCTTCAGATTCAGCCCAATGTCAGTAGATTTCAGCATCTACGTTTTCAGCGCATCGTCGTTGCGTCGTCGTCATCACCGTCCTCGCCGACACAGTGTCAGAATTCAGCAATTAGCAGATTGCAGATTTCAACCCCTAGCGTTTTCATATTTCAGCCCGTCTCGTTCGTCATCATTGTCGTTGACATCGTCGGCAAGTCCATTGCATCTAGACCATTGTACCAGATTTGTGCAATCAATAGCATAGACCTCTCTCGCTATAGAGAGGGGGCCCTTGGAGGAGGGTTTGAGAACCGTCTGGTGTCGTTTTCTTCTCTCTCTCTCTCTCTCTCTCTCTCTCTCTCTCTCTCTCTCTCTCTCTCTCTCTCTCTCTCTCAGCACCTTCATTCAGAGTGTCATTCCCTTAGTTTGTGATCATTTGCACACTTTCACTAAAGGAACGGAAGGCTCTCCCTTCCGTAAGTAAAATGACTCTTGAGCATAGTTCGGAGCACTCATCTTGAGCAAAGTTCAACATTCACTTCCACTGCACCTTACAACTTTGTAACCTTGATTGATAATTACTCCATGAATGCATAGGTCTATCCTTTAAAGAAGAATTCAGAAGTGTTTTTGTCTTTCAAACAATTTATATGCATGGTTGAAAAGGTGTTATGACGCAGAGTTGGTACCCTCCATTTTGATTGGGGGGGGAGGGAGTATGTCACCAAAGAGTTTGATGCATATCTAGTTGGACGTGGGATAAAACACCAATTAACAATACCTTATACCCCTAGTATTGGTGAGAGGAAAAATAGCTTACTTTTAGAAATGGCACTATGTACAATTAAGATTCAATCTCTACCACAGGATTTATATGTGTTGCCTATGTTCTAAATATCCCAATAGGCAAGCCACAAATTTCAATTTAAGTTGAAATGTGTTCCTTTTTTAGATGTCTTTTATTTGTGTGTTGAAAGGTTTCTAGAAAGTAAGGGAACTAGATTTTTGAAAGTAGAAGATAGTGATTGAGCACAAATGACCTTAGCCTTGAATTATTTATAGATTCAATGCCATCTATATTAAGGAGAGACATTGAACCCCATAGAGATCCCTAGCAGTATAAAAATTTGACCAATAAAAAATTTTGTACATCGTGCATACATATAGTGCCTTAAAATCAATTTTACAATGGTCTCTTACAAAGCCAATGGCAATGAAAAAAGTGGAGGGATAATCTCAAAACTGTTAAAAAAGTCTAATCGACCTCCTTTATTAGCACTAGGTTTGTATCATCAAAAGCCAGACATAAGAACGTTTTCTTGTGTTTATCATGTATTTTGATAACTTTTAGATCATTTTGCATCATTGCATTGCAAGCCATCTGAGAGCATTTGAAGAAAGAGCAAAGAGAAGGGGAGCTAGGGGGCACCCTTGCCTTGTAGACCTTTCTAAGGGCATGAGCTCAATTGAAGTGCAACTTTAGCCAAAGAGAGCATTGACATACCTAATAAATGTTCTATTCATATCTATGTCACCCAAAGATTGAAAAATGAAATCGCATTCAATTCTTTCATATACCTCATCAACAAAACCTCAATAAAATATCTTTCAATGCTTAAATATTTAATTTCCTTCTTTGAATCCTTAAAGGACTAAGCTTTCTTGTAAAAGTAAGTGAGAATATTTTAAATAAAGAAGTCAAGCATATTATATGTCCTCCAATTGGCCAACTCATATTTTCTTCCCCTTTCATATTGTTTTATTGACTTTGTATTGATAGATAAAGGAAAGACTCCTTTGGCTAAAGCTTCTTCCCAAACCTCAATATATGGGGGACTATAAAGTCTCTATAAGTTAAGTATTCGTAGTGATTTACTTTATAATTAATGTTTTTTTTCTATTTCACTTTCAACAAATAAAGACATAATATGCACTTCAAGAAAAGATTTACGTGCATCTAGATGGTTCAAATGTCCATAGACCTTTTAGAAGGTGATGATAAAATCTTTTAATAGTAGTCGTGGTGTGACTTTAAGATTCTCCTCTTACTTGCACTTTAAGGAAAGATTTATCGTCATCATTTTTCTTGCATCTAGATGGTTCAAATGTCCATAGACTTTTCGGAAGGTGGTGATAAAATTCTTTAATAGTAGTCATGGTGTGACTTTAAGATTCTCCTCTTGACTAGCCACAAGAAACGGGACATAATCAACATCCTTGATTAAAAAACGGGAGGGCATAATCCTCATGTTTCTTTTATCTTAAGATATTTAACATATCTTTATTGGGTCTATCTAACTTTCTAGCTCAAAATTTCCTAGTATGGGACACAAAATTTTGAGATGCCATCAACTTTTCCCTCCCAAGTTGCTCTTTAAACAAGAGGAAGACATTGGAGGAGTTTCAAAGATTCAGCAAGTCTTCATAACATCAAGAATTCTTTTTCTTATTAGAGAAGCTTGCTACTTAAGATCACTTGACACATTTGTATTTCAGACACAACATGGCTCCGTGACTTGAATTTACTCTTGGGCCCCTTTTGAGACTTTCTATCCTTGGTTATGTGATTTTCATTAAGAGCCTGGAAAGCCTTTCCATCCCCTGTTTTCATCCTTGTTTTCTCTCTCCTCCTCCTCGTCGTAAGGTCATGGACGGTCTTTAACCAAATGGCTCTGTTGTAAACAATGAATTTAGTAAGAGTTTTGTATACTGCTTTCTCATCATATAGAAAAGTGCTACATTGGTCTTTCCAACTCTATTATTTTCACTACTCAAAAAAGATTGCCTTGAGCACATGGAAAAAATTGGAGAAGATGATGAAATTGATAAGAAAATAGAAAAATACCAAAAAAAGATATAGAAAATTTTAGTAAATTTTCTTTCAGCTTAAGTAGAAAATGAAATTTTCGATGTTTTGGATTTCAATTTTCTTGATTATCTCTCTTAGGCTAGTGACATACCAAGTCATGCAGATAAACATGCACACCAATTTGAGCAAACAATATTAAAACAAGGGCGCTGACAGAGTTACAAGGACTTGTTACCAATGTCCTCGTTTGAACTGGCCCATAAATTTTGTTTATCAAAAGCTTGCTCAAAATTAAAATCCTTATCAAATTTTACTTATTTTATTTATATTTTTTAATTACATACACATTGCCTCTTCTATTTTTTTTCTCAAATTCCTATTGTTTTGATAAGTCTTTAACGCAACGAGAAGGGCTAGCAATCGCAATTGAAATTTTTACTTATTTTATTTATATTTTTAATTTTACATACAAATCGCCTCTACCATTTTCCTTCTCAACTTCAAATTATTATTATAAGTCTTCAAACGCAACGCAATGAGATGGACTGGAAATCGCAAGCCGAGAGCAACCACAGAGAGAAGCCAGCTAACAAGCTTCCACCTGCCAAAGAGGACAAGGATAGATAATGCTGCCAAGAGCAAGTTTGAGCAGCAGGAAAATGAAGGTAAGCGTCCTTCCTGCCACCTCTACCCTTAGAGCTCTCCGTTGAGGAGATAAGAGGCTTATGGAAAAAAGCCATGACACACTTACACGAAGGGGACACAAAAGGTTTTTGGGGTGTGGCGAGTGTGGAGCTTGTCCACATGGGGTAGGGGACGTCTTCGAGGGCTTTGTCATGGTGCAAAGCCCTTACATCGTACCGCATAGGATGCGAAGAGAGGAAAAAATGTTTACTGTTTACATTTGTATAACTAAGAAGTGGGTGAGGGAGAACCCTACTTCGCGGCTTGTGTTGAACGAATCGGCGACAGAAGTTCACAACAAGCCTATTTTCTTTTGTATAGTGGGTTCGAGTGATTATCACAAGCACGATAGGGATAGTAAAGTTTTCAGGTTTTATTCAGACTGCTTACGCTCGTCTCTTTTTCACGGGATGCATGTAATGATGATGGGAGATGGAGATCAATTTACGATCATCGACTTGGTGGAGAATGATTGCCAGATATTTGACAAGATGAAGACAACCATAGATGCGTTCAAGGACTTGTACGACAAAACCATCGCATCTCGAAGATTCCAACATTCAAAGAGAGTCGCGTCAAACCGCTAGGATACCTACTAGGCATGGTGCTTTTTGTGTCAAAGGTTAATCTATGTTGGTATGTCTTGTATCGAGGCTTGTTTCCTCAAAACCCTTTTGAATGCTTTGATGAGTAAGAGGTGAACTTTGTGTCGTGTTGGTCTTGTGAGATTGCCAATTTATCAATATTATGCTACTTGTGAAAAATTGTTTGGCAGAGCCAAGAGCGGCTGCAAGATGAGTTTGAAGTCTAGGATTTTACTCTTTCATGTTTTATACCACTAGTGAAATAGTAAACAAGATTCTAGCAACGACAAGCATCTTGGAAAGAAAAAAAAAGGAGAAAAAGGAACAGGCCTGAAGTAACTATCTGAGACATGTTTTTTTGTGGAGCAATGTGAACTCTTTGTTATTCATGCTTGTTTTGGCAAAGATTTTTCACCTTCTGGCAGGTTGGAAGCACGTGCTCTTCTACAATTGGTGAATGGTCTCTCTTTTGTGCAGGTTTTAAGAGTGCCTTGGAAATGGTAATAGCCCTCTTCTGTGTATGTGCTATTACCCTCATGCCTCGAGAGATCATAGGAACTGTCCATTTTATGAGCCTTGCGTACTCACTATGAGTGTGGGAACTGAAATGTCCTTTCTAGATAATATCTTATCTGAATGATGCATGGACCAATCACTGCTTCAAATTCGGATTTGTCTCTCTGCCTGCTCTCCCTCTTGAATGGGCCAGTATTGGTGCAACAACAATACTTACAGACATGAGCACATGTTGTGCACTGGTGTGGTGACACTCTTATGGATATGTTATGCTTTTTGCTTGTGTTGACCATGGACATTTTGCCAACCAGCTGACTAAAAGATCTTTGAGTACTTTGTGATGCTCTGCAAGTGCTCTTGATGATGTTAACACATTTGGTCAAGCTTACCTTGTGTGTCCAGGTGACTGATTATGTCCGAAGATTCGTGAATTATGTCTAGCTTGCTTGGTCTTGTGCTCGACGTGTGTAAAGGAGAAATTTGTGTGCTTCGTTCTCGGATGATGCAAATTTGGCCATTTGTTTTGCACTGTATGAAAATTTCTACGTCGATCATTGACGTTTTCCCAACCTGATTACTAAAAGATAATTTTTGATACTAAAAACTGCACGCTCGCTGCTGCTAGCACCCCCACCCCTGCGCCATCGCTCCCCCCCCCCCCCCCCCCCCCGCTGCCCTCTCGAGCTGCACCCCCCTGCCGCCTTATCCGCTGCCACCCCCCGCCGCTGCCTTTTCCCAGCCACCCCCCCCCCCCCCCCCCCCCACCACCCCCCCCCCGCCCCCCCCCCCCCCCCCCCCCCTCTCTCGCTCCGGTCTTCGCTCGCAAAATCCCCCCCCCCCGCCGTTCTCTTCGCTCTCCGCCTCTTTCCTGAAGATTCCCTGCAATTGGCTCTGGCAGCGTTGTTCTTTAGACAGTGCTCGACGCGATCTGTTGGCAGAGTATTTCTCCTTCCGCTTCTCCGCCATAGCAGTAGACACAGATGGAGGCTCCAGCTCCACCACAGAGGGACTCGTCCGAAGCCCCTTGCCCGACCCCGCTGAGCCCACCATTCGACTTGCTCTTTCACCAACAGAGCAAGCGAGCCTAGCCGCAGAGGTAGAGCGCTTGCAGGCGACTTTTGTCATCTGCAAGATTCTCGGCAACCGACCCAGCAGAGGAGAGCTGTGTGACCTTCTCCAGGCCCGCCTTCTCGCAGAGGTGGGCAAGATCTTGGACGTACAGATACTCGGATGAGGTTACTATCAGATCGAGTTTGAGATCTCCGAGATGGCGTCCAAGGTCATCGCCATGAGTCCATTGACCATCCGAGCAGCTCGAGCCCACTTTAGACAGTGGAGACATGGTTTCGACCCTACTTCGGATGTTCTACTAGAGGAGGCAGACATCCCCATCTCCGTATGCTTTCCGGGTTTGCGGAGAGAGTAGCTGCCAAGGCCGTTGGCATTCCCTCAGTTTGCGTTCTGGTTAGGGACACTCACACTCTCCCGAAGGTCATTCTTCTGCCTCGAGTGAGTGGGGGTTGGTTTAGACAAAGTGTGGAGTATTCGGGCCTCCCAAACTAGTGCTTCATTTGTCGACAGATGGGCCATCTTGCGAAGGCCTGTCCACGGAGGAGACCTCGACCTACACCACAAACTCTGCCCCGGCCTGCAAGGGCTGGCCAGCAGTCACAGACAGAGATACAGCGCACACATGCAGAGCCACCTCTGAGCCTGGGGCTCCAACGGAGGAGGGATGGCAGCACGTCCGTGGTTGACGATGGCAGGGGCCACAGAGACAGCCTGGCACTCAGAGTGGTCCTCAGGCGCCTACCCAACAACAGTGGGTTCCCACGGGGAACCGATTCGGTCCTCATGAGCAGGATGAGGTCCCTGCTCCAGCCCCCACCCCAGCTCGACAGTCCCTCCCCCCCCAGAGTTCCCTCCCTCCTCATTATCCTCCCCCCCGCCTCCCTCTACCTCTGCCGCTCCCCCCCACCCCTCTTCTCTACCTCTTCCCCCTGCTCCTACTCCCCCCCTCTCGCTCCAGTTCCACAGTCGACCCAGGGGGCAGGGCCTTCTCCGGCTGCTAGGAGATCTCTTGGCAGCACCTTTGCCACGAGTCGCTTGGCGAGAGAGGGACAGCCTTTCTTGCGACCCCCTCTACAGGTACAGACGTCTCCCCTTGCAGCTATCCCTCGTGGTCTGACAAGCATCGACATCCGGCACCGATGGGACTTCTTCGACTACGACTTTACTCGTTTTCTCGACGACCCCTCAGCAGACCATGAGGCAGCCTGCTTCAGGGTCCATGTTCTGTTCCTTGCAGCTAGGGGGACAAAGGCCTTGGACTCGGCAGTTGGCTTCTCCTTTCCCCTTTGCGGCAAGGACGAGACTGAGTGGACTCTCGACTCAGTGTTGGGATGGTTGCACACACAAGTCCTAGAGTTCTCTCACCACATGGGAGAACTAGGAGTTACATACATGCTTCAAACTTTGTGGCCATTGGCCAAGTTTGCGGTGACACCTCCAGATACAGCAGAATGTAGACACATTGTGGTTTACTTCTTCGCCGATACACAGTGCTTGCCATGCTATGTACACATTCACGAGGACTCCTGGACAGAGGAGGTTGCTTTACCTACGGCTCGCTCTGCTTGGGCTGGCCCACCAGGTACTCGTTGCAGTCACGCCTATCTAGAGGACGCTCGGATGCGGATTACTCCCCATCCAAGCCAGCCTCAAAGATAACCCGTTAGCTGCTACGACAGCATCTGTTCTCTCTCGCTCCCCATGAGCATCGTCTCATGGAACGTGCAGGGACTTGGTGGGCCCCACTTTAAGTGTCAGTAGGGCCGACTGCGTCAAGAGCTTCAGCGCTGCCTTGTGGAAGGAGAGATTGATCTCCTTATGCTTCAGGAGCACCATCTGTGTGAGAGCCGCATTAGACGTTGTGGTCAGCTCTTGCGTGGACGATATAATACTTTTTGGTCAGCTGCTTTTGGACCTGGAGGCATCCAGGGTGGGGTATGTATGACTACTACGGATTCTTTACAGCAGGCCATTGTGGGCAGAGGGATTATGTGCGAGGCAGGGCTCAGTGGATTACTATGCAGGTTCAGGGTTTCCTTGTGGGCTTCTTGAACATCTATGCGCCCAATGTGGCGTGTGCTCAACCACAGTTTTAGTCACAGATAGTTGAGTCTCTGCCACAGATAGAATATTGGTGCACAGGGGGGGACTTCAACATGTTGGAGGACCCTTCTGACAGGATTGGTGGTAGCCATGCTACTGTGCATGGAGTTGAGCTAGCACCTTGGGAGAGGTTTTGTATGACTCAGAGAGTCTCGGATGTTTTGCGGCACTCTAGTTTTGTGAGGCCCCCAGACAGCCTTGCCTTCTCTCGTGCGGACCGCAGAGTGGGAGGAGTGAATCTATCACGGATAGATCGCTTCTACACTAGTGACCATTTCAATGACTTGGGAGGGATAGTTGGCATTCTGGAAGGGACTTCCTTCTCGGACCATGCACCAGTGATCCTCACAGTGGCAGACAGGCAGAGGAGAGGGAGCATGATGCTTTGCATCCCAAAGAGCGTCTTGCTGGACTCTGCACTCAGAGAGCGAGTAGAGGCTCTCTAGACAAAGAGCTTGGACAGGCAGGATTCACTTGCTGATAGAGTGGCCTCAGGACTAGCTCAGATTAGTCGTTTCTTTCTCCAAGAGTCTTTGGCTCGCCGGGGGCTGCAGCAAGAGAGGAGGAGCAGCGTCTCAGACGGGGCATTGCTTCGTTGCAGAGGATGCAAGAGCAGCATCCAGACAGTCCTCGTTGGAGGAGCAGCTACAGTACGCTCGCCAGGAGCATGTTAGCACAGAGGAGCGGCGACATGAGTTTGCTTTCCATCGACAGGCATCTCAGTGGACACTTGTGGGCGACAAAGTGACTAGTGCTTTCTTTGAGACAGTGGGACCTCGGCATTCGCATGCCAAGGTCAGTCAGTTGAGGAGGCCCAACAGATCAGTTGCTTCTGAGCCCGAGGATATGTGTGCAGTTTCCACTAACTTTTTCCGTGAGTTATTGTCTGCAGAGCCTCAGTCAGAGCGTCAGGATGCATGCAGGGAGCAGTTTTGGGCACAAATGCCTTGCCTTGTGACTGAGGAGATGCGTCAGAGGCTTGAGCTGCCACTTCAGCTTGAGGAGCTGCACACGGCTCTTAGGGCCCTCCCCCGTGGTAGCTGTCCAGGTGAGGATGGGTTGACTCCCAGTTTTTTCTTGGAGTACTGGGACCTGCTTGGCCCAGATCTCTGTAGTGCTTTTCAGTACATTTTGCACATAGCAGTGATGCCTGACAGCATGAGTGAGGGTCTGATCTACCTCATTCCAAGGAGGGTGGCTCCTTGGATGAGATTCGACAGTGGTGCCCCATCACCATCCTCAACTCAACCTACAAAATTCTTGCCAAGGCTCTGAATTTGAGGATTCAGCCACTTCTAGAGAGCCTTATACATGGGACTCAGACAGGTTTTGTCAAGGAACGCAGTATCCTTGACAACATCTTTACTTTTTGGGAGGCTTCTGCCCTAACGCGGCTGCGTGGTGAGTACCTAGTCATTCTTCTTCTCGATTTTGAGAAGGCATATGACAGAGTTGACTGGGACTTTCTAGAGGGCACTCTACGCAGGATGGGCTTCTCAGATGCTTGGATCAGAGGGGTGTCAGCTTTGCACAGACAAGCTCATAGTCAGGTACTTTTGGCAGGAGGTAGAGGTGATCGCTTCATGCTCACACGTTCGGTCAGACAGGGCTGTCCTCTTGCCCCCTTCCTCTTTCTGTTCTATGCGGAGGCGATGAGCAGGTTTTTGGTGTCGCAGCAGGTTGGTCTATGGGGCTTAGCACTCCGTATTTGGGGAGATGAGCTACTGGATTCTGAGTTTTCCGACAACTCAGACTTGTACTTAGATGGCCAGGAGGCTAACCTTCATAGGTGTGAGCAGGCTCTGGAGACCTTCTGTTGTGCATCGGCCGCACTGATCAACTCGAGAAAGACAGTGGCTTTCTCGGTTGGTAGTGCTCCTGTGCCCAATTGGATGCCAGAAGAGAGTTTTAGGTGGATTCCCTCAGGGACTGCAGTTCGGTACTTGGGCTGTCAGGTTGGTTTGAACTTGTCTCTCAAGCAGCAGATTGCTCCCCTCCTCCTGTCTATCAGGAGGAAGTTGTTACACAGGGAGCTCAGCACGACTTTCTTTGGCTGGCAGAGTAGTAGTGGCCAACCAGGTGTTGTTGGCGATTATGTGGTACATCACTTCTTGCTGGATCTTCTCGAGTTCTTGTATCAGCCAGGTAGAGAGGCTAACCAGGAACTTCCTTTGGTCAGGACGTGACACTCAGATAGCCCGAGCCAAAGTGGCTTGGCAGGTCATCACTCTTCCTTGTTCACAGGGAGGGCTTGGGATCATTGACCCATCACAGCAGAGCAGAGCCCTTCTTGGGAAGTTCATAGTCAGAGAACTTCTTCCAGGTGAGGAGCCCTGGAAGGAGTTCTTGCTACAGCGGCTTCGTGCTAGGGTGCCTCAGACTGAAGGCCCCTGGCGACCTTCGACCAGATGGATCTTCACAGAGATGCGCAAAGTTGGTTTGAGCAAAAGACTGGAGGACCGCTTCGCTGTGAGTTTGCTTCGATCTTGGGAGCTGTTGCAGCGAGGCCTAGAGCAGTGATAGCCTACTTGCACGGAGGAGCGCCTACGGCAGCCCCTTGTTTGGAACCACATGGTTAGCACTCAGAGAGGCCACTTGGTTGGTAGTCGGCCTCATGTTTCCTTTGGGTCCCAAGGCAGCAGGTCCAGCGCGCTCTTTAGGTGACTAGTTACAAGAGGTCTAGGGTTTCCAGCTACAGGGCATGAGAGGGGTGCAGAGCATGTGCCAGGACATCACAGAGGCAGTTCCGGCTGAGTGGCTCACACCTCTCGAGCCAGTAGCACCCAGGTGGATGGGAGCCTTCACACGACTGGAGGTTCCAATCTCAGTCCGGGCCTACTCAAAGACTGTTCCATCCCTTTTCTTCGAGCTACAGGATGAGGGACACTTACAGCGAGTTGTAGTAGAGGCCCCGCAGGTGGCGGGGTGTTGTTTTTAGAGGATCCAAGTGGTGGGCATCTGTGGGAGGACTTGTGTCATCGATCCTGACCCAGTAGCTGTTGAGACTGGACACTGGAGACTGTGGACTTGGGAGTGCTGTCCACTGGCACGAGTCCAGTGGGATCCTGGAGAGTGGCTTTGGAGGGACCCTTTCTCTTCTACAGACCACCCAGGTGTCCCGTTCTTTCAGTACACTGTTCGACCGGGACGTCACATACTAGCAGCACAGAGAAAGGCTCGCCCCGCTGCAGCACCTCATTGGCAGGAGGAGGGTCTCACAGCTAAGTTCTTGGCAGCCTTTTGGGAGAGGTTGTGGGACTCCAGACAGCCGAGGCGAGTCACCTTGCTTCAGTGGTTGGTCGCACACAAAGCTACAGCAGTTGGGAGTTGGCTAGTCCATAGTGGTCTCTCGGCCGCATGTGCAGCTTGTGACCATCCTATGGAGAGTCAGCGTCACAGTCTTTGGGACTGTCCTTTGGCACAGCAGGTGTGGCTTCGTGTTCTTCGGCCGATACCTGCTCTCTCCACTTGGGGAGCAGCGGCTTGGTCCACCCTCACGGGCCCGGCAGTTTAGTTTGAGCTATCTTCCACCAGCAGGATGATAGTGATGCAAGGGGGGCGACCTACACTCCAGCCTACCACAGAGCTTACTCCACAGGAGTGGTGCAGTGAGAGAGAGGAGTGTTGGGAGCTCATCCTAGAGCTGATCCACACTCTCAGAGGACAGCTCGAGAGACTACAGGGCAGCTCCGACCGCATGCGGGAGCGCAGAGAGGCCTTCGTTCGACTATGGCGTCCTGGGCCTTTCTACACCATGGTCCAAGGTGTACTCCAATGGCACTACCGACCACCTATGTGGCTTTTCCCTCCCCCCATTTCTTTATTTAGCCCCATCATTACATATGCTGGTTTTTTCATTGGGAGAGTCTCCCCATGGTTGTTGTAGTCCTCTCTTGAGGAGGTGGTTGTAGCCCTATGGGCAGTTTCATTAACTAATAGAAGGATCTTTTTCTCGGAAAAAAAATAATAATAATTTCTGATGCTCTGCAATTTTTCTTAATGATGTTAACCCGTTCATGTCAAGTCTCAACGCTTTTGGGCAATGAAGAAACCACACAATTGGAGATCACTTGCAAATTCCTGTACAAAAAAATCATATTCGAGGAACGAAATCTAAGAGACGATCGAGCTCAACTCTAGCCAACACGATGATGTGTGTCAGAGAGAGCGGCAGGATGAGTGTGATTGTAAGACAAAACCTAATGTGCCTCTTGCTGAAAATTGACCTGGGCTTAATTGCAAAGTATGATAGTAAGGCTATTTATTTGGATGCTCACGATGGGCAGCAGGTAAACAAAACATTCCCTTGTTGATCTTGAGATTGGATATCCGACGATGGACATAAGGCGAGCAAGGAAATCTCAAGTTGTTTCTAGTTGCATCCATTAGCGTACCTATTCATTTTGTTAGGTTGTGTCCACGTATTGGACATACCCAATGTACCTGATGAATCGTACCCATCTTAATCAGTGCATGCATACACCTTAAACAAAGTCATCAATATCGAGGTCAATTGGTTCCAAGATTTTAAACCTTCTTTAAAAGTGCACTTAATTTGGACAATACTCTTCATATGGGCATACATTTTGGTTATTTATAGATATAGAATACTTGATATTATTTTTTCTGACAAAAAGATACTCCTATTAGTTAAAATGAGAGAATCGTTGAGAGGGCTACAATCCATCCTGGGACATGACATGACAAAAGTGGGGGAGACTCTCCCAGCACTGACAAAGTACAAAGACTCTCCTCTAACTCCTAAGGACTATCTCAGAGGATAGAGGGAGGGAAGAGCCAAATAAGTGTCCTGTAATGCCAGCTTATCATGCCATACTGCTCAGTGTATAAGGGGCCTACCCGCCAAGTGCCATGGAAGGCTAGGGGAGCCAGTGTAGCGCGATCCAAAGAGCCATAAATCGGGTCATATTGTCCTCGAAGCGTGTGAATAAGCTCCTTCTATAGGGCTTGTAGAGTCTCCACATGCGAATCTATGCGTCGCTCAAAAACTTGAAAGCAGCGAGCTCACCAAACAAACCAAAGGATAAGGCTGCTCAGGACTGTCCCACTCCTGAGTCCAAGCCGTCGAGGTCAAATCAGGTGTGGGGTACTACCAAGGTTGCCTTGTGTGTAGCCAAATGCATAAGCGATGTGGCTCTGACTCGTAGCTCAGGGTTGGGCATGAAGAGGTGGATTAAGCTGTTGTGCCCTAGGTGAAGGTCCCCCCCACGAGAGAAATCACGTATGGGGTACTGCCAAGGCTGCCCCGTGTGTAGCCAAATGCGTAAGCGGTCTTGCTTTGACTCATAGTGGGCTGGGCCTGAAGAGATGGATTAAGCTGTTGTGCCCTAGGTGTAGGTCCCCCCACGAGAGAAGGGCATCAAAATCAGCAGAACTCAGACAAATTTGTTGTGCCTGTGGACAATCCTAGAGGTAATGGTGCTGAGTCTCTAGGGGATGCCCGCAACAGAGGCAAGTAGGAGGGTGGCCACTGTAGACTAGCCTGGTGCCCATCGCCGATCCTAGTGAGCTACTAACCACTGGAAGGTGGAGATCCGGCGGACCTATCGGCCGATTGAGAGCCACTGTCAGAAGTCAGAGGGAAACTTCTAAGAAAGGCCTTTTCGTTGCCAATGCTATGAGGCTATTGGTACAGCTGGGATTTATGGCCATTGTTCATCCTATGTATTAAAAAACACAAAAGATAAGAAGTTACTAGTTGTTTGCATGCTAGCCCAAGCTCTCGAACATATGAAATTGTAAATAAATAGAATGAGCAAGTAGTCGTGTGCTATGTCCTAGTCACAGAGAAGAGATCTAGTCTATAACACCATCGGAAATGGGTATTCGATGTTTGGACGAACATAGTGTGGACAAGGCCATTACGACCCATAACTTGTAACATGAGGCCTAGAGCTTCATTTGCAAGACCAGCACTAGTTGAGTGCTAATGGAGAGCCCGTGAGACTAGGATCGTGCGAGGTCACTCCAAGGGGATGAAGTCAGGTGATATGGGATGCTCGATCTAACGAGTGCCAACGTGCATCCTTAACTATCGGCCACAATTAGGGGGTGTTTCCGGATGGCAGCTGTCGTCACGTTGTTCGTCCGTCATCTGCCCATAGGAGCTAGAGATTATTCTGCATGTTCATCCATGGTATCAGAGCCTAAATCACCAAGTTGTGAACTTCGAGAAAGACCAAGATCGCTAAGCATGGTATCATAGCCTAAATCACCAAGTTGTGAACTTAGAGAAAGCCCAAGATCACTAAGCTTGTGATTTATTTAATCACCAATAGTTGTGGGCTTAGGGAAACTCGTGATTTCTTGTATGATTTGCAAGAGATGCTTGAATTGGCTAAACAGAGTATAAGGACAGCTCATGACCAAATTACTAAATTGATGCTAATCAAAGGTGGTCTCCAAGGACTCCTTGATGTTGGAAAATGGGTCTATATGAAGATAACCCAAGATTCCAAGACTATGCAAACAAGAGAGCATTCAACTAGGTTTGTGGTCCATTCATGATCATAGAGAAAACAGGCCAAGTTGAGTATAAGTTACCTCTTCCTATGGATGTTATAGTACATCCAGTATTTTATGTCAATAGCCTTTAATAAAAACTAAGTAATCTCATAAGTTTCCCCACTTCACTGATGAGGGCATCAATGGTTCTTAAGGGGGGAATATCACATGCACATGGTTCTGTGTGCCACGTGGACATGCTTCATCGACTTCCAAAGCCAATTTTCCCCTTCTTTCTAGATAGGAGTGTCTAAAATCCTAGGAGGATTAGTACCGGAAATTCTGTGAGCCTGTTTGTAGGACTTGCATGTCCGGACGAGTCCATTAGATTAGGTTTTCCAGTTTTTGAAACCCTCTTGCATAAATGGCTTGTATACACGTTTTGACAAATGTTATTACACTATGGTGGGCATCTGGCATGATGAGCATGTAGTTCTAGGTTAGAGGAATCTAATGAGCCATACCCTGCATCGATCGGATTCCCGGTTGCACATCTGTGCAACAGTTTCACCCAAACTAACTCCCCCCCCCCCCCCACCTAACTTTTTAATAAATTTTTTTAATGATTTATTTGTTGGGTGTGGTGGACTGATTTATTTAAAGACTAAATAAATTCATAAGTGCAATCTCAGCCCTATAAAGGGACCAAGGAGCCTAGCGTTTGCAATTAAATTAAGATAGCACTAGTGGAGAGCAGAGCCAGTCTCCGCAATTTGCAAGATTCAGCCGTAGCATTTTCAGCCAACAGCAACATTTTGGTGTTTCATCGCCAGATCAGCCCTAGCGTTGTAGGTTCGGGCAATAGATCAGCCAGCGTTTTCACGTTTTCAACCCGTTACATCACCGGAGCACAGCTCTGAACTGCATTCACGTGCTTCCCATTGTGGTCCGGTGCTTCGGCAGCCCATCGAGGCTCCCCTCGGCCATTCCCTCACTGGCATCGTGTGCTCCATTGCTGTCCATCATCGGACTCGTCAAGATCTGCGTTTTCAGCCCTTTATTTCTCTCACATCCGGAGTGCAAATCAGCCCCAAATCTACCCCTTAATGGCCATCCGCAATCCCACGTCGAGAAGGATCCAAGGTGCGGATCCTCCCATGAGCCCTCCTCCTACCCCTCTCTCTTTGCCACCAAATCCCACAGATAGGCACGTCGATTAGAGCGTGTGGAAGCGGCTTGAGCGAGAGAAACGTCGATTGGCGGCCGAAGCTGAGGCTCGTAGACGATAGAGAGAGGCAGACGTCGAGGCCTGTAGACGGAAGCATGAGGCTGAAGTCGAGAGGCGCGTATGCAAGAAAGGGCAACCATGCGTGATCTCATCACCACTCTGGTAGTGCGATCCGATATGTCACAAACAGGTGATGTGGCAGGCCCCCGGACACACTCACACAGGCTGACAGTAGGGTACGGGCCTGCAAACGCACCGACAAGTTGACGTGGCAGTACCGTACGAACGATCCGTAAAATCCGTTGACAAGCCGTACAAAAATCTCGCTTTTGCGCTGACTTGCTGACGTGGCAGAGCATACGGATTTTCGGAAATTACGTTGGGAGCTTTAGCAAGATTTTTAAGGAATTGTTTTTGGGCATAATGCTTTTGAGTTGAAGCTTTTGAATTAAAGATTTTTGGGGCTCTCCTTTTGGGCATCCCTTGTACCGATAAATAAGTTGGTTGGGCCTCATTACTCAGAGCATCTGGACGCAGAGTCTCAGAGTGAGGGCTTGCCGACTCTCTTGTACTTTGAACACAGATTAATATAAAACGAAATACCGAAAAGGGCGCGAGTCTTTGGGGCCAATACCTCTGGGCACTGAACTACGCCGGGCCGTGTCGTCTTTGTGAACTATTTTGAAGTGAATCTTTGTTGTGTCACGGTAGAATCTTGACTTGGGGTGTCCAAGTTTGTTACACGATACCTTTTCTTCGGAGCCCGATTATGAAAAGCTTGCCGAGACCATCGCAGAGGGAACCAATGCAACATAGGCGACCAATGAACCAATTCCCAAGAAGATTACGTTCAGTAAGTACTACGGTAAGATGGATGCTATTGTCATTTATTTTGCATCAATTTACATCCTATTTTGCGGTTGGTAAAAAGTCTAATAATAACAAGGCGCTCTTGGCTTCCATGCATCTCATGGGTGATGCCATCACTTGGAAGGATGAGTGGATAGATAAGAATGAGGAAGCCCACAAGGCAGCCTATTCCGAGTCTCTCCTTGTTCCCCCTCTCAAGCTTTGTTGGGAGGAGTTTGAGGAGGATCTAAAGACTCGCTTCTTACCTCCAATGTCAGGTGTCCTCCAATGTCCCAATCAGGGAGAGGAGATCTAGTCTAGGACAATGTTTGAAATGGGTGCTCGTTGTCGAGAGGGACATAGTGTGCACATGGCCATTATGGCCGATCATTTATAAAATGAGGCCTAGAGCTTCATTTCAAAGACCACCGCTAGAAGAGTACAAGCAGAGAGTCGGTGAGGCTAGGATGGCATGAGGTCACTCTGAGGGGCTCAGACTAGGTGGTGTGGTTTACTCGGTCTTACAAGTGCCAGCCTAGATCCTCAAATATCAGCCACAACTCAAGTGTGTTGTTGGATGGAGGGCGGCTACAATTGGGTGGTTCGTTCAACGTGCATCCATATGCAGTCCAGGTAGTCGTGGATCATCGTGCGTGTTTGTTTCAATGTAGGTAGATCCTTACCAATAAGTGGCAATAACACTACCCAACCAAACTTGCATATAAATGTGTCATGGGTGGTGTGTAATAGTTTGTCCATCCCTTGAGCAGCTTAGTTCATTAGGTACATTAGGTTCGATGCGTCGAATATGTATTAGGTACTTGTATTATCTGTAAGGCCTAGAAACAATACGTACAGTTTGCAATAATATTAGCTATTGAACTAATTCAAGATGGTTGTCAAAAACATTGTGATAGGCCAGCAAGGCTCGCTAAAGCACTTTGCACCCGCCCCCCTCCTCCCTCTCTTGCTGTTAGCTCCCACTGTCCCGTCTCCTCTCTATCTCCCTCTCTCTGTGTTACCCGCCTTGCTCTCTCTCTCTCTCTCTCTCTCTCTCTCTCTAAACGCTAAGCCAGGGCCCTGCTTCCTGCCTCGCTGTCCCCCACGCCACCGCCTAAAAGTGTTATGCACATTTCCCTTTCGCCTCGCCACACCCATGCTTCAGAATCTCATGGAGTCCCCTCCCACCCCGCCTCAGAGAGACTCAGATGCAGCCTCCTCACCCGCCCTCAAGGACGCCCCCTTCAGGCTTTGTCTTTCACCAAAAGAGGAAGCAAGATTAGTAGCAAAGGTGGAGCGCCTACAAGCTCACTCCACCATATGCAAGATAATTGGCACCCGTCCCAGTAGAGGGGAGATCAGGGATCTTCTACAAGCCCGCTTGCTTGCCGAAGTGAGCTAGATCCTAACATTTAGCTCCTAGGCCGCGGACATTACCAAATCGAGTTCGAGACATCACATAGCGTGGCCTAGGTGATCGCAATGAGCCCTCTCGACATTCAAGAAGCCAGAGCTTTCTTCAACCATTGGCAGCACGGATTTGATCGAGCTGAGGCATTAGAGTGGAGAGCGACTCTTCCCTATTAGAGTGTTTTTTTTCCTAGGATTACGGAGAGTATCTTCAGCCAAGTCTCGATGCTAGAGCCTCGTTAGCAGACGATGCGTGGCTTGGGCGACGCAAGACGCCCGTCCAAGACACCTGCTCTATGGTCGGGCACTCACCAGTCGCCTACACCTCGACAGGGGCAGCAAACGCCCCGACAACAATGGGTTCCCTTGCGGAACTATTTTGAGTCTCTTCAACAAGATCCTCCCTCTTCAGCAAAAAGGGACCTTGAGATGCTAGTACCCCTTTCTCCCCCGCCTCGTCTCCACCACCTCCACCCACGGTGCGACCTATTCCATTGCCAACTACCCCCACTATACCAACGGTAGGCCCATCCTCCCCCGCCTCCCCGGTTCCTCCTCTTGCTTCCCCCCACCCACCCCCGCCACCCCAATGCCAGCTGTCTCTTGGCACTCTCTTGTCGTAGAGGAACCGTGCTTCTCGGCCATCCCGCGGCGGCTAGTGAGCTTCGACACATGGCATCGCTCAGCTCTTTGATTACTCCTTCACGTGCATGTTTGGAGTAGAGGGACCTCACAATCCCTCGGCTATTCGGGTCCATGTTGCACTGATCCCACCGAGAGGAGAGAAGAAACGTGCACAAAAACACAGCAGGCTGTAATTCTCTGTTTCGCACCATTTTGAGTGGAGAAAACATGCCTACGCGTGTCTCAAAAGCTCCCGCATGCAATAGGATAATTTCGTTTTGAATGGGACAAGTTTTCACGAGAGAAAACTCTCTGTTTTTGCAATCCTTTGCGATGGAACTGAGCGTACCTGTAGGGGATTAGCAATTAGCTTATCCGGTTCCTGTACAAAAGGATCTTGCCTTGGCAAACGCGCATAAAACCCCCAGAACTATACATGGTCATTTGAGAAGCCCAACTAGAGGGACATTACCATATGTGCAAAAAAAGGGGAGAGAGAGATGCACGAGAGCAAATCATCGTGCTACATGAGACAAGGGAGAAGGCAAGATTTCCATTAAAGCTATGACCACCTACCCACTACTCACACACGCATTGTGTTCACTTATGATCCAAAAATCAGCCTCCTCTCAAATTTGGGCATCCCCTCTTGAGACTGAGCCTTCTGGATATGTGAGTTGCAGGTGACTCTCCTGGCGCCATGTGTCCAGTTTTCTCCTTTTGGTTTATTTCCTAATACCCACCAACTTATAAAGTCTTGCCGAGGGGCCTAAATGACTTGAACTGAGCCTAGCCACTTCTTTACTAGTCGGATTCGAGTGCCGATCGGTTCGACCATCTCGTGGCTGCCAAGCCTTGACTCCTGCGGATGAAACTCTCGACCAACGGCCATTTCACATTGGCATGCAATGTCCGTGCATTTGTGATTTCAACAAGAGGGTCCCAAAGATTAAATAAAAAATCAAGGGAAAGGAACCAACAAATATATATAGTGGTTGTAACAGCCTTGTGACATATCGCCCTCTTGAAATCGCAAACGTCCTCGATTGCATGCATCCTCTACATGCCACAGATAATTTTGTGTGGTCAACACCTTTTTATCATCACATGTGAAGGATTGTCAAACATGTGTACAAATGACTTAATGAGACCTTCATACTTTTGTCAAGCAATGTACACTTCTAATGCACTGAATCCTGATGTACATGTGAGTGCTAGCTCCAACATCACCCCTCTTTTGAGCATATGTCAAGCTCTTTGACATTCACTCTACTGAAGTGATATGAGTCGGGGAATATGTGGGTTCAAAACCAAAGGCTTCAAGGTAGTGCAATACTTTTGATGACTTTATCAGTTCACCTTCTTCCATCCACTTTGCATCCATAGGTGGATAGTTATTGAACTTTACCAAATAACGTCTTGCAACTTTTCTTTCTTTTGGCCTGTCCTTTAGAAGACTCGGCTGAGTCTTTAGCCTTCTCTGCATTTCCTGACCCCTACAAAATTTCAGGAGTCGCTTTTGCAAAGGACCTCTTTGTTGAAGTTTTCTTTGACTGGCCCCCTTTCACGTTGCCCTAGAATCATTGTCTTCTCTCTTTAACAAGGCATCACCAGTGTTAGTAACTTCCATAAGCTGAGTAAGGGTGGCCACTCTGTTCTTTATACAATAGTTACTGAGCCCTTTAGGCAGCCCACAACAATACTTCTCAATTTGCTTTGCCAATGGCACAAATTTGTAGGAAGTTACTGAAAGCAGTGCTTTACAAAAACTTCCAATTGTACCCTTCTAAGTTTTTGCAAGTAGCCGCATTTAGCTGGTGCCAATCTGTCATGACATCAGCTTCAAACTCATTTGACAGCCACGCAAATGCAAACATTTGTTTGAAGTAAACCCATGTGGTGGGTGCCTGTCCTCGCATTAACAACGTCCTCTACCATGAACGTGCATTTCCTTTCAAGAAAGTGGCAGCTTTCTTGACCTTGGAGGCTTCTGGAAAATTGCCCCCTGAGGAGGTACTATCAAACTGTTGGAGGAAAATAAGAGCCTTCGGCTTATCCTCAAATCCGCTGAAAGTATCAAACTTCACAACTGCACCACCTTCTTTGTATGGTTTTGGCTATTCCAGCACTCCCAAATTATCATAGGGAATTTTTTGCAATATGGGTATAGTGGTAGGGATCATCTATGCCCCTTGGCCTTTAACATTCTCGTTCCCTTGTGCCTTATTTGCCTACTGGTTGGAAAAACCAGCCATGCCATAAGCGGCCTGCGCACCCCAAACTGGCCCTGATTGCATTGAAACCCTTGTTGGAGGCCAATGTTACCATGCATGGGGTTTTGCATCATGCCTTGCATACCCCCAAAGACTGTTCTTGGCATGTATTTCTGGTTTCCAGGCGCATAACCAGCCATGCTTTGAAATACAAATCAATCTCCAAAATACTGTACCGTGGGTGGTGGAAAAACCTGATGCATAGCCTCGACATTAACTCCCTGTCCATTTAACCCAACATTCGGACTCTGAAAGGTGGCTGGCTGAATTGGTAAAGCCTGTGGAATCGGCGTCCTAACCACCTGTTCGTGGACAAAAGGAATTTGTCTTGGAGCCCCAATTGACTCCGCTACATGCGAGTGCTCCCTGCCCTGCTGGGACGCATAAGGAACCTGGACTTGAGCGTCAATGGGCTCTACTGGCTAAATAAGGTTCCTTGCCTGCTATGACATTGGTGGAGCTTCTAGAAAGTCCATAAACCTAGAGATCTGCACCAATCGAGTGAACACATTCACAACAGCAACCAACTGTGTCATGAACGCATCCTCGTCTAGTTGCCCAATAATTAACCCTTGACCTTGTGGAGCATTCACATCAACAAAAGGTACAAACAGGGTGGTCGTGAACTCTTGTCAACCTCAAACACTGGAGGAGGAACAACCTGTATGACCTATAAAGAGGAACCCTCTTCCATGGTTGTCCTGTTAGCCATAGTGGAATTCCCAATATCTGTGCTTTGTGTATTCGCCGAAAACTAACCAAGACTCACTTCTTGAGGAAAACATGATCTTATCCCGGTGATGTAAACCATGAAACCGGCCCGTAGACTCGCTATAGGGCGATAGATTTTGGCTTTCACCACTTTACCTTTACTTTACGACACAAAGTAACTTCACAGATAAACCTGTAATTAGAATTCACTATTTCAAAACAATTCAAGACTTGGTAGCTAGAGTGCTCCCAAGTACGCAACAACACCATGTTGGCCCCAAAGGTTGGCGCCCCTTTCGGTATTTCCTTATTCTTAATGCACTTGAGAAAAACTTGTAAACTTCTACCAGCTGTCCCACTTTTATCGGGCTTAAATTCCCCTACCCTAACCAATTTTGGCAGCATAACCACAGTAGAAGTCTCCACGGACAAAATCCCAAGTAAACAGTGACTTTCCACACACTTTAGAGCATTTTACAAAACCTAGCAGGAAATTATAGCACGCTGAGTTCTCTGTTTTTGGCCTCCAATTTTCACCAAAACACTTGCTCGATGATTCCCTAGCTTCCTTGGAGCTCCTGGGACATGTAGGCATCAAAACTGGCTAAAACCCTAAGCCTGCAAAAAAATTACAGCAAGCTATAATTCTCTGTTTTGCGCTCCGATTTGCGTGTCGATCACTCCTGTGGGGAGCCCTCGAGCTCCCGCACCTGTAGGGTCACTTGCCCTTTGAATTAGATGAAATTCTTCATGGAAATCTGTCTAAATTGTCCTATATAAGAACCCAAGGCTTTCTCTACGCTCCCCTAGCATTACCTTGCAGTTTAGGTGCAAAACCCTAAACCTGTAGAAAAACACAGCAGGCTGTAATTTTCTATTTCGCACCATTTTGAGTAGAGCAAACATGCATGCGTGTCTCAGAAACTCCCGCACGTAATAGGACTGCGCTCCGATTTGCGTGTCGATCACTCCTGTGGGGAGCCCTCGAGCTCCCGCACCTGTAGGGTCACTTGCCCTTTGAATTAGATGAAATTCTTCATGGGAAATCTGTCTAAATTGTCCTATATAAGAACCCAAGGCTTTCTCTAGGCTCCCCTAGCATTACCTTGCAATTTAGGTGCAAAACCCTAAACCTGTAGAAAAACACAGCAGGCTGTAATTTTCTATTTCGCACCATTTTGAGTGGAGCAAACACGCATGCGTGTCTCAGAAACTCCCGCACGTAATAGGACAGTTCCCTTTTTAATCGGACGAGTTTTCACGCGAGAAAACTCTCCGTTTTTGCAATCCTTTGCGATAGAACTCTGCGTACCTGTAGGAGATTATCAACTAGCTAATCCGGTTCTTGTACAAAAGGCTTTTGCCTTGGCAAACATGCATAAAACCCCTAGAACTATACATGGTCATTTGAGAAGCCCAACTAGAGGGACATTACCATATGTGCAAATGGGAGAGAGAGATGCACAAGAGAAAATCATTGCGCTACATGAGACAAGGAAGAAGGCAAGCTTCCCATTAAAGCTATGACCATCCGCACCCACTACTCACACACACATTGTGTTCACTTATGATCCAAAAATCAATCTCCTCTCAAATTTGGGCGCCTCCTCTTGAGACTGAGCCTTCTGGATATGTGAGTTGCAGGTTGCTCTCCTAGTGCCATGTGTCCAGTTTGCTCCTTTTGGTTTAATTCCTAGTACCCACCAACTTATGAAGTCTTGCCGAGGGGCCTAAATGACTTGAATTGAGCCTAGCCACATCTTTACTAGTCGGATTTCAGTGCCGATCGGCCCAACCATCTCGTGGCTGCCTGGCCTTGAGTTTTGCATGTGAAACTCTTGACCAATAGCTATTTCACACTTGCCATGCAATGTCCATGCATTTGTGATTTCAAGAAGAGGATCCAAAAATTTAAATAAATAATCAAGGGAAAGAAACCAACAAATATATACAGTGGTTGTCATAGCCTCGTGACATTGGGGACCTGGAGCTAACTGATGTCATAGCTTGCTTCTAGGAGCTAGCACAGTTCTTTGTCACTAGTAATGTACTCGATGGGGGGGTCGCCACTTGGTAGTCAAAATCGTGGCGAACCTTCTGTATAATCCTATCTATGTATGCATACATGAGGACCACTTGGCAAATAGTGATGCATTGGGGATGGCAAGTCGCCAATGTGAGCTAGTTAGGAGCTCCTTTGGGTCTACGAGAGTACAAACTCGTAGTCGCTCGGACGCGGACTACTCCCCGTCCAAGCCACTTGCAAGCCCGCCATACCGCTGAGTCTCCAACATCTCTGCACTCTGGTGCACCATGAGGATCTAGAAGGGCCCCATTTTAGATCCTATCAAGGCCAGCTCAGATAGGAGCTACAATGTTGTCTTGTTGGAGGCAGCATGAACATTTTGATGTTGCAGGAGCATCACTTAAGCGAGATCAGGATCCGGAGGTATGAAGCAATGTTGCTCAACAAATGTGAGACAATCTGGTCAACTACGTTTGTTCCCTTGGGTGGGCAAGGAGGGATATGTATGACTATTGCGGAGTCGTGATGGCAGGCCATTGTGGAATGGTTGTGGCCGGCACAGTACATGGTTTTGCAAATACATGGGGAGATGTGGGAGTGCTCAATGTATATGCGTCGAACCAGCCCAATGCACGGACTGAGTTCTAGACCTAGATTGCTGATGCACTGCCTACACTGGAGCACTAGTGCATAGGGGGTGACTTCAACATGCTGGAGGACCCCAATGACAGGGTGGAGGCCAGTCAGACCACCCTCCATGGCAGTGAGTTGGCATCTTGGGGGAGGATTTGTTTTATGCTCGGCTCCCATTCTTACCTTGCTTGGAGACCCTTGGCTACTGGATGAGCTCGGAGCTTTGGTGAGTGGCGAATGTTCTGCAGCTTTCCTAAGGAGCCGCAGTTGGAGAGGCTTGGCCGCTTCAGAGGGCTATCCATGAGGGAGGATATCCAAAACACACTCACAGAGGAGTGGCAGACTCCTTTTGAGCCCCATGCCCCGAGATGGATGGGGGAATTTACGTAGTTGGAGATCCTAATTGCAGCCAGAGGTTGCACGAAGGATGGTGATTGACTATTCTTTGAGGTACACGCAGAGGGAAAACTACAGCGGGTGGCGGATGACTTCCCACTCGTGTCAAAGTGTGCTTTTCAGGGGTGGTGGTCGCGGCTGCCTAGAAGTGGTTGATTGATCCGGATCCTTGCGAAGTTCGAGAAGAGCTGGATCTAGGTTTACATGCCAGACCCTTAGGGAAACTTCAGTTGGGATCCAAGAGAGTGGGTCTAGCACGATCCCTTTGAGCCAGACATCTCAGGCACCCCCTTCTTTCAATACACAATTCGGCTTGGCTGTCACAAAATGATGACGAGGCAACACTGCCTGGATACACACAGTGACCACGTGACATAAGTGCCACATGGGAGCACTACGGAATCTTGCAAAACGCGCTAACAAGCTGACGTGGTAGATTGTATGGATTTCTGCGTTTCACGTTGGCTGATGGTGTGGCAGCCTCTACTGAACACCTAGCAGTTTAGGATTCCGTAGTATTTTATTTTTTCATTTTGTCATCTTGTTATTATGACTTTGTATCATACACCCCATTGTAACTTTCTGGTCTCATAGGTCACTTTGGCCTTTTGAAGATGTTAATATAACATTTCATTTCATTTCGTCTCTCTCTCTCTCTCTCTCTCTCTCTCTCTCTCAAAGTTGAGTGATTTCGAAGTTTCTGTTCGTGTGTTGTTATTGGTTTCTCACTTGGAGTGTCCAAGCTGGTTACAGTGGTATCAGATAGAAGTACAAGTGCTAGCTGCAGGTTGACACGTGTGTGAAAAGGTTTATCAAGCACTCCAGAGACCCAAGATTTACGAAACACCTCAAGAATTACCCGATTGATGAGATTCACTCGAGATGGCTGAGGCCATTGAGTCTCCTCTCAGGACGGGGTGGAAAGTTGAAAGGATAGACAAGTGCACAAAAGAGAAATCTTTACTCGCACGAAGAGCTGGAACAAAACTGTGGACCAAAAGATGAACCAGATATTGAAAAGGACACTGAAAGGGATACCGATGTACTAACAATCTAGTTGTTTGTGACAGATAACCGGAAATAGGAGCGAGGAACTCGCATTTGTATGGATTGGGAAGCATGGAGCTAAACATCCACTCTTTTGCAACGAGGTGAGCCATCTCCTTGCCTGTTTTGCAGGTGAAATTGAAGATGAGATGGTGAGATTAGGAGCGATAGAATGGATACGTCGATTCAAGATAGGAATGATGAATCTGAATGAATGGATGATGATGCATGTTGAATGATTCTAGTGCATCAAGATTCCCATATGAATGAGATGACTGGATACTGTGATGAGCACATCAAGAGTTCCTACGGGATGCAATAGCTACACAGAGATCTAGGTGCATCAAGACTTCTAGCTGGATGAGATGACTAGATGATTGAAAGAGTGTATTCAGTATGAACTAAGTGTCTGAAGAACTTTGAAACAGGAATTTCCCAAGGTAAATTTGATTCATATATGAGATTAATGTTCTCTCGAAGAACTTGCTAGATGTTGAGGCGGTCCGGGGCGGGCAACAAGAGAGGCGGCCTCTAAACACCCCTCAAGGCTCCCGTGCTGCTCAATCGGGGCTGGGGCAACCACAAGCACAATACAACAACAAACCCACAACCAAACCCAAACAAGATAGAGGCACCACCTGGTTATGGGATGCGAACTAGGACGCAAGAAAGATTTTGTCACAACCAAGAGGAGGTGCAACAAAACGCACACAAGCAATCTCACACAAAGACACACACCAGATGGCGCAAGAGAGAGTCGGAGCAAAGGGAAGAAAGAGAGGAATGAAATTTACGCAATACCTTGTTTGTGACTTGCAAATGGAGATGGTTCGTTATGATGCTATCGTAGAGCTTGTACAAAGCTAACTCAATGCTTAGTGAATGCTAAACATTGCCAACACACACACACACACATTGTCTTAGGGTGTGGGAGACCTTTCACCACAATACCCTCTTACAATGGACACACACAGCTTGGAGAAGACGAAGGAAGCTCAAGGCACACAATAGAGAGTGTGTTACTTAGTGTGCAATGGAAAGATAGATAGCCCTAGAGTGATGGACGTATATACAATGCACGGGGGAAAAAACCTCCTAAAGAGGGAAAAAATGCCCGGCGGTCCTAGTGTGTTCACACATATCACTACCACATGTAAATGGTAACACTTTATACGCGAGGAGAGATTTAAGTGTAGTCATCATCTTGTGAGCTTCACACTTGTGCGAGAGAAGCTTTGATGCTATACATTACAAAGTGAGAGCGTGTGAGTTCAAAATCTCAAAACCACTATTGTATATGTTCCTCCATCAAGAATAATTGAGGTTTGGTGCATCAAAGGCATGATTAGATGTTCAAATCTTCGTCCTTCCACTTGTGCAATACGGTTTGGTGAATTCAAGGTGACTTGTGTATTTTAAGTTTCTATCATTTCATCTTGTTTGAGAAAGTGTTTTAGTGTGTTTTCATTGCCAATTTTCCTGCAACCCTAATTCCAACAATTGGTATCAGAGCAGGTCACGTCCTCCCGAGCTTAGTCGCTAGCTGCTCCAGCACACGCCTGCTCACTTTCTCCGATTTCAGTGAGCTTTGGCGAGCGTTCGCAGGTCGACAAATATTTTAGGAGATCTCGAAGAGCTTGGTCTGCTCAGAATTTTGATTTGGGCTCATTTCGGCCTCCGTTTCCACTACGGGTAGTACTGCACAGGCTATTTCGTCATTTTGTGCAGATTTTCTGTCAGTGCCGTTTTCTGCATAACAGGTGCCTTATAGTCTTCTACGGTTTGTGCTATATAGCACAAGTTGTTCCCGCTCCATTTCTCCTGTTTTCGGGCAGTTTTCACATCAGGTGCAGCATTTACCATGGCTGACAACAACAACACAGATGTGTTCAAAATGTTTGTTGTTGAGGACAGGTTGGATGGGGACAACTACCCTATGTGGGCTTATATGATGCAACATGTTCTTGTGTCAAAAGGTGTCTGGAACATTGTGCAGGGCATTGATGTACGTCCTAGTTCTGAAGATGTAGGCGATGTTGAGGATGTTGCAGGTCTTGCTGCAAGGATTGCAGCTGTTAGAGTTGTTTTGCCTACGGCAGAACAAGCTCGTTGGGATGTTAAGGATGCGTAGGCTCATGCATTGATTGCGTTGTCTGTGAAGCACACCATTATTCCTCACATCCGTTCAGCAAAATCTGCAAAATAGGCTTGGGATATTCTAGCAGGTCTTTATGCAAGCCGCAATGAGGCTAAAATTGCTTTGCTGCGTAAAGAGCTAGAGTCGAAGATTATGCATGAGGAAGATGATATGGACACTTTCCTTGCTAGTGTCAAGGATATCAATGAGCAACTCATTTCTGCAGGTGAAGTCATTTCGGACAGTTCCCTTGTGCAGACTGTTCTTGATGCCTTACCAGATTCCTACCAGACTTTTGCTAGTACTTGGAGACTCATGACCCAAGGAAATCCTGAAGTTGTCAAGTTTGATGCATTATGCACATTGCTGTTGCAAGAATCACTTTCTAGAAAAAACAGGACTAGGCAGCGTGCAGTTGAACAGGCTTTTATTGCTTCTCAAAGAAAGGGTGGTAAAAGTAATGCAGCCACTTCTTATGGTTCTGCTGCGAGTGGCAAAAATTCTGTTGCTAATGCTTCTGGTGGCAGCACTTCGTCTGGCAATTCTGGTGATAAGGGCAAAAAGAAGATGCGTTGCCATTATTGTAAAGCCAATGATCACTTGATCAAGTCGTGTCCTAAGTTGAAGGCCAAGAGGCTAAGAAGAAAGAGGGTGGTTCCACTGCAAATGCTGGTTCCACTACAAATGTAGCCATTGTTGAGTCTTCTGTGAAAGGAGATTGTGATGCTGATGTTGATGCAGAATGGGCTTTTAGCGCAGAGTGCACTTACAATCCTGCTGTCCATGATGCATGTTTGTCAGTTGCTGCAGATTCACATGTGTGGTATTTCGACAGTGGTGCTACAAAGCACATTACCTCACATCGTGAATTGTTTACCTCTCTCGAGTCTGTCCCTCATGGGAATTCAGTCACTTGTGCCAACAACGCCTCTTATCCAGTTCAGGGAGTTGGAAAGATTGTGCTCACTGCTGCTAATGGCAGTTCCTTCACACTTGTTGATGCACTTTATGTACCTGGGATCAAGAAGAATCTCTTGTCTGTATCCGCACTTGCTAGACTTGGACTTGTAGTCAAATTTGTGGATGACAGATGTACAGTTCATGATCTCAGTTTTGGTGATGAAATTGTTTGCATCTGGGCTTTTGTGCCGTGGGATGTATAAGCTCACTTTGTATGACAAGTGTGGACAAATTTTTGCAAATGCTGTTGCAGATTCAAGGGCTATTTCAGATGCAAAACTTTGGCATGCACGTTTTGGTCATCTGAATTTTGCCAGTTTGCTGCGTTTGCAGAAATCTGATATGGTTGCTTCTTTGCCGCCTCTTGAAGCACCTATCAAACATGTTTGTGAAGGCTGTATTCTGGGTAAAATGCAGCGTTCTAAGTTTCCAAAGGATGGTTTCAGTTAGGGCCACATGCAGGTTGCAGCTTGTGCATAGTGATGTTTGTGGGCCCATGCAAACTCCGTCCTTGGGCAATTACCTGTACTTCGTGACTTTCATTGATGATTACTCCAGGCATGCGTGGGTATTTTCGCTTAAAGCGAATTTCGAAGTTTAGTTGTGCTTCAAACAATTTTTGGCTATGGCTGAAAATGTCTCAAAATATACTATGGGCACCCTCTCCGATCCGATCGGGGGGGAGGTATATGTCTCATGAATTTAATGCATTTCTGGCTAGTCGTGGGATAAAACACCAATGTACAGTGCCTTATACACCTCAGCAAAATGGTGTTGCTGAGAGGAAA
>NW_028221846.1:0-5000 GCF_014529385.1 Adiantum capillus-veneris
GATCAAAGGATTTCTTGAGACAGTGTTGCATGCATTGAGTGTTGATGAGGGGGCTTTTTCTTTGGATGGACCTGTAGGGACTAGGGACAACTTATTTGTACAATTTTTTATATTGTCACCTGCGTGGAGAAGAGGAAGTTGCATTGGCCACAACATCTTCTGGGATTTTAGCATTGCTTCTACAAAATGGACGCACTGCACAGTCTAGTTCAAGATACCCTTGGAGATTGATAGTTGCAGCACATGCAATATCCCTGTTCAGGTCAACTTGTTGAATTGCTTAGACTATGCAAGTTGATTGTGTGGGATGAGGCTCCTATGACGCATCGATATGCCTTTGAGGCTTTGGATACTACTTTGCAAGATATCATGTGCTCAAGAAAGCCATTTGATGGAAAAGTGTTGCTTCTTAGCGAAGATTTCAGGTAAATCTGCCAATGGTGTTTAAGGGAGCACGTGCCAACATTGTTGATGCTACACTTTGTCGATCACACTTATGGAATCATGTGAATAATCTTAGATTGACACATAACATGCGTGTGGAAGATGGTGATGTTGCAAATTTCTGCCTATAGAGAATAGCTTGTGGATGTAGGAAATGGGACTTTGACAAGTGGGTATGAGCAGAAGATGACGATCCCCCACCACATGGTGCTTTCTTCATCTTCATTGGATAAATTGATAGATTGCATCTATTCTGAAATGGATAAAGATGTGGACCATGCAGAATACTTTAAAGAGCGGACCATCCTTGCTCCCAAAACCTTTGAAGTTGATATTCTCAATGCTAAGACCCTCTATGCAATGAAAGGTGATGTTGTGCAATACTTTAGTGCTGACTCCGTGGTGGAAAACTCGATGCAAGATTCATTCTTATACTCTTTGGAGTTTTTAAATGGTTTGAACTTGGGTGGTGGATTTCTAGCACATTGCTTGGAGTTGAAGATGAACGCCCCAATAATTCTATTGTAGAACCTTGACCCAAGTCGAGATTTGTGCAACGAAACATGCTTGGTGTGCAAGGCATTTCACCCAAGAGTTTTGGAGGCAAAAGTTATTACAGGTACAAACGGGTTGGGACCAGGGTTTTCATCCTTCAGGTAGGTTTTGTACATTCTGGTACGGAGTTGCGATTTGTTCTTAGGCAGAGACAGTTTCCAGTCAGATTGGCTTTTTACATGACCATAAACAAGTCACAAGGCCAAAGCATTGCCGTGTTGGGCCTATAACTTAGTGACACCGGTCTTCACTCATGGAAAATTGTATGTTGCATTGTCACGCGCACGTTCAGCTCTGCTGGGGTGAAGATTCTCCTACTTGACGTTTATGTAAACAAAACAACTACACTAACAACAAACATTGTGTACCATGAGATATTGAACAATGCTGCCATATGAATACTCCATTCCTCCTTATCATTTTCTTCTTTTTTGTGTACATTTCAACTTATAAAATATAACATGAATACGTTTTTCTACCTCTCTTCATAACATATACTAAACTATGCCGTTCCTTTCTCTTATTGTCTATTTTTTGGTTTCTATTTGGCTATATAGGTCATGGATCAAATTTCTTACATCTCTAAGGTGTCTTTTGTATTAAACATAGAAGATCATTCGCATCCTGGTATGTTCCATACCATTACATCTTTATGTGGATGATTATTGTGTTCCTTTTGAGACCTTGATTTTTTTCCATTATTTTAAGCAGAGACATGTTTTTGGTGCGCACCTTTGTCGCACGAGAAAATTGTTAGAACCATCCGCAAACACTACAAGACCAAGTGTGTGTGTGTGTGTGTATTTATGAAATCAGGAATTGACTTGGTATAAAGTTAATATTCATGGCATTTTCATTTCTTTTGTAATATGGACCTTAGGAAGTTGCCATCTATCGATATTTTTGTGTTGCTTATTTTGGCATACTCATCAAACATTGAGTATGGTGTTTACTCAGTTAGGAAGGAGTGTGTGTCTTCCCAAGAAGAAGATGATACTCAGTGGTTTGTTAGATATGAAGGATACTCCGTTCCCAATGATTGGGAGTACCTCCAAAGTTCTAGCTTCTCTAAGTTGATCTACCAAATCTACTTGCCTAAAGCATATTTGGCAGTTCCATATGTAGCTGCAATAACTGGTACGTGTAAAGTGTTGGGTTAGTGCTTTGATTGCATTATTTCAAGAAAAGTCTTCCTTTTTCACTACTTTTGTTTGTTAATTCAAAGGATAATCAACCTTGGGATGGAAAAATGGTCCTTAATTTAGGAATGGAGAAGCTCCAAGCCAACTGTCAATTGCATGATGAAGCGAGCTACATTGATTTTGCCCCTTAGATAATTTTTGACACAATAGTATTCCTGATTGTATATGCTTTTATGATAGACATATCAACAACTCTTGCGGATACAATTTTGAATGTCTTGATGTTTATTACAACTTTTCTAATTTTATGCAATAGAGTTTTTGACTTGCAATTTGAGTTTGTGGGATTCAAAATATTATGCTCATATTTTAGAAATTGTTATTTAAACACGTCATTCTATGCCTTGACCCTCACATTTGTGAGAGGGTAGGTTCCTATGCTGAGAGAGAGAGAGAAAGAGAGAGAGAGAGAGAGAGAGAGAGAGAGAGAGAGAGAGAGAGAGAGAGAGAGAGAGATGCGATAAGGAAGGGAGAAAATAATGCATGTTGCTAGGATGTGTGATATAAGATCTAAAGTCAGTATTTTTTAAAACTTACACACCTCATGCTTTGTGTGATAATGTTTTCTGTTGTATGACAAGATGTTAAGTTTGTAGTATATACTGCACAAGGGATTGCTTCCTTTGTGGTAATTAACATAGAGTTCATCTTTATATGCATTGTGATGTACTTTTTAATGGTACAACTATGGAAAACACTAATAACAATGCCATAATTGAGAGTGAGTCCACTCCTCCAAGGTTTGCCAATGTTCGAGTAGCAAAGAGAAGGGCTCGATGCGTGGGATCCTCTTCTGCTCCTTCTATGGTACATGATGGAAATGACCAAGTCTTGTTGCATTGCGGGACTTCTTTGCCCGTACAGAGTCTAGGCAGTTGGACTTTGAAAGACACTTAGAAACACTCCTAGATGTGACTCAGCAAGCCAATGGCCAACGAATTGTAGACCTTCGCAATGAGGTGTGTTCATATGTAGAGCTCTTCAATGGCGAAATGAATCACATTGAGGAGAATAGGTCCATCATGTTGGTGCACATGGAGCAACAACAATTTGAATTGATGCAGGGCTCATACATGATGGGAATTCCAGATCCAAATTGATGTACTTAAAGAGCGGGTTCATGCTCTAGAAGGAGAGGTTACGCGGCTCAAGGTCCACCTAAATCGATTGAATGCATTGATGACAAAGATGGCTCAAGCTTTTGATGCATGTTCCATATAGATGCGTTCAATCTTGGCTACTAGAAATAATTGAACTCCTGGTTTTGTGTGCTCATTTGATTGGATGTCGTGATGTACTAAAGCATAACTTGCTTTGAACTACGTTGACAGGGTAGATTAATGAACATGTTGTTTTGTTTGGTTCTATAGTTGTGTTGCTTCATGTGTATGGCATGAAGCCATGTACTTAAGTTTTGAGACGCCGATTGAAACTATATTTGTGTCAAAACAATATGGAGTAATACATTTGTGCCTTGAAACGTAAAGTAACACGTCATTAAGAAAGAGGCTTCAATTACTATGACTATTATTAGCTATGTGAGCTTCACGGTGGAAATGAAATACATGAAAGCTAGATAAATTCCAAAATATTTTCCGCTATCAAAACTTCATTGTGAAAGTTATCTTTAGGTTTATAGGTAAAATTTGTCTTACTTTAGATTTGAAGGACCTTTTGCTATCCCAAATAATTGGGTAGTTGTAATTTTTAGATCCCATTATGAGTTTGTAATGACCATTGTAAACAACTTTAGACAAGGATCATGCACATTAAACCACTTGAACTCGGTATTTTAGTGCAATGATGCATATGCATACCCCTAAATTTGTGTCCTCTTGATAAAAATCAAACTTTCTCCTATGGATCTCTTTGCTTTGGAATTTAGTGACCAATGAGCCCCTATTATGATATGCGTCCATAAGATTTGTATAATGTAGAACTTATGGAAGGTTCAAACAAGACAATAGGGTTTGTGGGGTTTTATTTGCAAAAAGGGTGATCAATGTATGATAGGTATCTAGAAAATTTGAGTATTATTATAGTTATTATGTGCTATCGACTATAACTCCACACCAAAGCATCCTTTGTATGGCAATGGTATGCCACTAACTGTTTAGTTTGTTTTCGATGGATTTTGAAATTTTGCATGGAGACATGAACAATGCCAATCATGAATAAATTTTTTTGGTGTTTGGAGGTTCATTGGTATTGCAGTTGGGGTTATTTTTGTTATCAAAAAAGGCATCAAAATCTCAATTTTAAGTTTTTTCTTCTATTTTTAAGTTGTTGCATATCTGTGGAATTTCTACTTTCATACATTATAGATGTTTTACATGTTTTATATCTTATTATGTGAGAATGTTGAAAGTTTATGGCTTATATTTACATAAAGGAGTAGATTTGTGCAGCTCTTTATGCATGTTTGCGAGTGATTAAGAGCTAATAGTTTGCTACATATTTAAGAGTTTTAGTGGTATTAATAGTGCACTCTTTTGGTTTGCACCAACTCATGGGTCGCATACTATAGTTGTTATGTTGATTCAATTATCTATGCACTTTCATTGTCATGCAAAGCTGATGTTGGTATTTCTTGGATGGGGTGGAATGTTCTATTTATAGATGCCCCGTCTTAGAAGACATTGGACATTGTCTACGTTTACTTGGATGCTTCATCATCCACCACATCACATCTATGGTAATTAGATTTAATTATATCATTTGTAAAATTTTCAACTTGATGTTTGAACTAACAAATTTCTCATGTAGATCCACCTGGTTGGAGAGGCCCACTCAGTGTGC
>NW_028221846.1:10000-51398 GCF_014529385.1 Adiantum capillus-veneris
AAATGGTCAAAATTTTGATTTTTCAAGCCTCATGATAATATGTGTGCTTATTATTTAGGTGCCCTATTTTGCAAGTTTTTCCTACTTTTTCACTTCCCACCGTTGTAACAAGGTATTTTAAGACCTGTCTAGAAGTCTTAACAATTTTTGTTCAATTTCAAGTGTTCTTTGCCCCAATTGTCTACTTGTTCAAAGCAAAAGTTGTTTTGGCCCAAATTTTTCCTTAAATGGAACCACAATCTTTTGAGCTTTCACAAAAGTGTTAACATATCACTTAAACAAGATGTGCAAGTGAACAAAGCTCAATTTCACGCCTTTAAAAAAAAGGCTTATTATCTACATGCCAGAACCTACACTTTTTTGGAATTTTGATGGCATTTAGGTTTTATGCAAGTTATTGTAAGTACTTTTGGCCAACAAAACTCACATTTGCATGCATCTATCACAGTGAAGATAATAAGCTTTTTTTTTGTTAAACTTTGAAATTTTTCTTGAAAGATTATTTTTGACTTACCAACAAGTTGCTACAACCTTTCCAAGATCAACGAAGCACGGAAATGTTGTTTTTGATACCTTGAACTCACCTTGCGAGTCCCTTACCTCTAAAATTTTTGTCAACAACTTCAGTGATGACAATTCAAGAGTGAGATAGAGCTTACACACTAAATTCTCTTTGCCTGTATCAGTAAAACACAAATTTTTGGATGCATGTAAATGTCCTTGTGAAGATTATCATGTAAGAATGTTGTTTTGACATCTAGTTGGACAAACTTTTATGTCCTCTTTAGCAACTAAAGGAAGAACTATCTAAAGAGAAGTCATTTTTCAAGTGCTAAGAAAAGCTCATTGAAATATATTCCATGCTTTTCCTTGAGACCTTTGGCAATCAATATCTTAAGTATCGAGCCTGATTTACCCTTGTAATTTTCTGTGGTAGAAGCGCACATTTGTAAGGCCCCCATTATGAGGAGAAGCCATTGTGCGTGAAGGAAAATCACTCATCGGAAACCAAAATTTTCACAGACAAGAATTAGGGGCAACTTCAGAGGCCTCGGTGGCGGAGGCCCTCGAAACTTTTTTTTTCGCCAAAATATTCATTTTCGTCGAAATATTATGGCCGGACGGCGGCCAGAAAGTGGTCGGAAAATAACCGGTCGGTTGGCCGGTGGCCGGTAGTCAATGGCCGATGGCCGGTGGTCAGAAGTCAATAGCCGGTGGCCGAAGGTCGGAAGTCAATAGCCGGTGGCCGGTGGCCGAATTCAAAAGCGGACTTGTCTTCTCAAGGGCGGCCACACATGGGCGGATTGGAGGGTCCGATTTGGACTTATTCGCACAAGGGCGGCTACACATGGCTGTCTCTCATAAGAGAGGGTAGCCCTTTTGGTCTATAAAAGGAGGCCATTTCTACACACATTTCATAGTGTGAAGCTAATGTAACAAGGTGAGTGTGAGGTGGTGAGAGTGAAGCAAGGCGGGAGCTCTTTCAAGGGTTTAATCCCTTTGTAAACTACTTCTTTTTTTGAAGTGCTAAAGCCATTGAGTGGCTACTTTCTCGTGGACGTAGCCCACATTGGGTGAACCACGTATATCGTGTGTACTCTCTCTCTCTCTCTCTTTACTCTATAATCTCTTGTGTGTGAAATCTATCTCTCTCCATTAAGTAATCTACTCAAAAATCTATTTAGCTACGTTTTATTTCCTAACACAATATAACCTTAAACGTAGGCTTAGATGCCTCTTAAATTGTTGACCAATTTACATGATAAAGCAATCTTAAACTTAGCATCAGGCTTAGCATCATTTGGTGTGTTCTCAACTTGTTGACCCATTCACACGGCGAAGCAATCTTCTCTTTTCGCAAAGGCTCTAAGTCTCAAGTTTGTTAATTTTGCAAAGAATTCTTCATAGTACTCTCCTACTTAGGCTTGTCAACCCATAACATAGCCTCAGTAAAGCAAGAGGACTCTCCACAATTGGTCAAAATAATGTAGTTTAGGTTCAGTACAAACCATTTTGGCAGACTAGAAACTTGAGTTGACCTTCTCAATGTAGTAGGTACTTCATGAAAAACTAGTTGTCCCACTAGTATTTTAGCATTACTTGATGAATTTCCACCACTTTGTGCATGTTAGAGAAACTAGGAGACTCAGTTTTCACACTTTCTTCCCCTTGTGGTCCATGAGCATCGTGTCTTTGCTAATGAACAAGTAGCATAACGTCTATTGGGGTCAAAGGACCAATGTGCTTGGCATGTTCAACCACCCACTAACTCAATCATTTATTGACATTATCTCATATCCACTATATAAGGAGACATAGCATGTGTCTGCTGCAATAAGAGCTCCAACATTTGCCTTTGAGAGATATTACACTTGTGGTCCACTTGGTCACAAAGAACTTGGGAATCTTGAGCTCCATCTTTGGAAGCTTTGTAGGAATAAGAGCTTTGAGATCAAAGGTTATAAAGAAGAAATTGATGAATTGTATGCCTTTGTGGGTTTAGAGGAGCTTGATTGCTCAACAATGGATCTATAGTGTCTTACTATAAAATTTTAAAGAACAAGTTGACTGAACAAGAATTTAGCACCAACAAGTCATAAGATAGTTAAAGTGCATCATTGGCAGCATGGTACTCATGCATTAGTAAATGGAGCATTAAATACAAAAAAAACAAATTACTGGTGTTTTCAACTCGATAATAAAAGTTCTAGAGAAAATAAAAGGCAATGGCTTTTAAAGTAAAATGCTAGCAAGAGACAACACTCAGGCTAGGATGGAATTGCAGTGCTCATGGTTTTGTTGGCAAAGCTAGCAACTAAGGCATTGCTTGTGTGCTCATTGACACTAAGTGGTAACCTAATAGGACAAGTGTCCTTTTAGGTTTTTGAAAAAACTTCCAATCTTGTAAGGTATTTACTTTTATAATCCTTTCTTGAGCTTAAATTTTAGAGATCACTTCTTATGGAATAAATGAGGAACCTTGAAAATGTCTCACCCATTGGTCATGGTAAGCCATCAAATTGGATGTAGTATAGTATTTTGCTCAAAACAAAAATTTTGGCGATGGCAGTCGGTTGCATACTAAGAAGGCTACGCATTTTTCTAAACCATGAGACAATTTTTTCCACAAACTTTAGTGGGTTGGTGATCACACCATATGGTTCTTTGATTCTCATAATTTTATTTTTTGGACATAGAATAAGGTATAGAAAAGTCGTGTGTTTGACATTCTGTTGGTTTATATAGCCATGCTCATTATTGCCACTAAATACATGTCTCTTAGGTTCCTTTGGGCCCTTACATTCATAAGTAGCCATGGAACATGTAAAAATAAAAAAAACCTCCCACCTAGGAGAATGTTGGGCACAATAATGAAGTACTAAAATAATATACATGAAAAAATTGGATTTTGCATCATGACATTTAGATTCTCTTTATAAAAACTTTTTTTTTTTTTTCCGAGAAAGAGATCCTTCTATTAGTTAATGAAAGCTGCCCTTAGGGCTACATCCACCTCTGCAAGAGAGGGCTACAACAAACATGATGGGGAGACTCTCCCAATGAAAAAACAACATATATACAATGGGGCTAAATCAAGAGATGGGAGGAGGGAAAAGCCACACAGGTGGACAGTAGTGCCATCTGAGCACCCCCTGGACCATGGAGTAAAACGGCCCAGGGCGCCAGAGACGAAGGAAAGCCTCGCGGCGCTCCCGCATGCGGTCGGAGCTGCCCTGTAGTCCCTCAAGCTGTCCTCTGAGAGTATGGATCAGCTCTAGCCAAAAGTCACGAACAGTCTCAGCTGGTGGTACAAGGCGAGCCTCAAAGATGCGGAAACAACGGGCCCGCCAGATGAACCAGAGAGCAAGGCCGCTGATGAGCTCCCAACACTCCGCTCTCTCACTGCTCCACTCCAGTGGAGTAAGTTCTGAAGCAGGCTGGAGTGTAGGTCGACCCCCCTGTATCACTATCATCCTGCTGGTGGAAGATAGCTCAAACTGAAGTGCCGGGCCCGTGAGGGTGGACCAAGCCGCCGCCCCCCAAGTGTACTGTCGAGCCGTGGAGAGGGCAGGCATCAGCCGAAGAACTCGTAGCCACACCTGCTGGGCCGAGGGACAGTCCCAAAGACAGTGTCGCTGACTCTCCACCAACTGGTCACAGGCTGTACATGCGGCCGAGAGACCACTATGTACAAGCCAGCTCCCTACTGCTGTGGCTCTGTGTGCAACCAACCACTGGAACAAGGTGACGCGCCTCGGCTGTCTGGAGTCCCACAGCCTCTGCCAAAAAGCTGCCAAGAACTCAACTGTGAGACCCTCCTCTTGCCAATGACGTGCTGCAACGGGGCGGGCCTCTCTCTGTGCCGCAAGTATATGACGTCCAAGCTGAACAGTGTACTGAAAGAAAGGGACTCCTGGGCGGTCTGCAGAAGAGAATGGGTCCCTCCATAGCCACTCACCAGGATCCCACTGTACTCGTGCCAGTGGACAGCACTCCCAAGCCCATAGCCTCCAGTGTCCTGTCTCAAGAGCTGCTGGGTCAGGGTCTATGACGCAAGTCCTCCCACAGATGCCCACAACTCGGATCCTCTGGAAACAACACTCTGCTACCTGCGGGGCCTCTACTGCAACTCTCTGTAATCGTCCCCCACCCTGAAGCTCGAAGAACAGGGCTGGGACAGTCTCTGAGCAAGCCCTGACTGAAATGAGAACCTCCCATTAGGAAATTTCGGAGGTCATTTGGAGGGCCTTCTAAGAAAATGTATTTTTTGCACTCTCTCTCTAGAAAAAATGACAAATAAAAGAGCTGGGTCTTTCATAGTAAAACTTCAAAAAGTGTACTTTAAGTAGATTCCTTACCCCTCTGAACATTCGTTCGTAGTGATTGAGGGATAATCCTCTTTTTAGTTGTATTGAATGAACAACGTCAATACGGAGGGAATGAGGCTAACATGGAGGGACGAATCCGCAGCCGCTATTCACTTTCCATTAAACCTGCACATTTGGCTAATGGCGCACTCCTCAAATGGCACAAATGTTACCCACAAACGAGCCAAATATCACCTTCACATTGATTTGGACAATGAGTACCAACCATTGATTAAGCGCAGTAAAACAAACACACATATACCTCCCACCTCCATAGACACGCTCAGAGCTCAAGGAGCTAAACACATAGATATCTGGACGAGAGGCTCTCTCTACCCTAAGAATCCAATAACTAATGCGTCTCCACCGTTTGTCAATCCTACAAGCTTATTGACCTTTGCTGGTGATGGAGAAAACGGCCTTCTGGGTTATTGTAAATCACTTACAAGAGAAGCTGGAACTTACAAGAGCATTCTCCAAGCTCAACAATGTGAGATTGTTCGCCTTTCACATTTACATTCTACAGATCAGGTTACCATTTTGCAACATAAAACAGAGGTACAAGAACTGAAAGGAAAGGTGCGAAGTTGTCAAATGAAGGACACCATCTTGGGTGGTCGTATCCGAAAGAAGAAATTGCGCAATCTTGAAACATTGCAGGTTGCATCAGGAGGTCTCAAGAAAAGAATCCGAGCATTAAGGTGATGCTTCTTGGTTGGCTACATTGTCTTAGTTAAGTAATCTCTTTGTTTTTTCTTGTTACGCATTGTTTTCATGTGCCTAAATAGTGTTAGTGAAGCAAATTTTCTGTTATTTACTTATGCATTGTCTTCATGTAGAGACTCAATCTATCCTGACAAGGAAAACATTGACCCCAAAGCCAATATAGGAAAGAGATTGAAGCCACTTATAAGTAGAAGCCTGGCAGCAGATATAGTACATGACAAGAAGTTTAAGGTTCTACAAAGAAATGTAGTGGACCGCTTTATTTCAGAGAACTCAGTGCCTGCAAAAGAGATACAAGGCACACTTGATTCACTTGGTGTAAGCAAAAGAGGATATTCGGCTATCCAAAAGTCTGTCTCATCCATCTTTGTTAGGAAGGGTATAAAATCCAAACTTCTACCATCAGCCTCAAGTGTTTGGAAAGAGAGGCTTCAGCTTAACGAGGCACAGGGAGACTATCTTGGACAGCCCTTTCATATTAAAGCAACTTACAGTGGCCATGGAGCCAACATGGCATATGATGAGTTCAACAATATTTTTATGGACCTGCGGATACTACAGAAGAGAATGGTGGAGTTTTACAACATCACATTTGAAGAGTCACGTGGACTATTACATTTTGTGTTAAAACTGGATGAGTGTGAGCTTGTTAAAGAGAAAAAGCTAGAGCGTGTTACTATTACTTTAATGAATAGAGCCCTCTCAAAGTGTCCCAGTGATGATCCTTTATATTTTAGTGTTCAATCAGAATCTAACATATGGTGGCTTGGTGCGTTTGAGGTAAGCGATATTCTCAAGTAAGCTCAAATGTTCAGATCTACTTAAGTCTCATTTATTTTGTGTTGCAGGTAAAGAAAGAAGATCATGAGATTCTATATTGGGTGTTCCATCGAACTAATATTCCGGAGCTGATTGATCGACAGACTAACCAGGGAGAGGTACTACGTCTAGATGGAAGGGGAGACTTTCAAGTTCAGTGGCATCTTGCAGGTGACCTTAAAACATTAAAGTGCATGTATAATTGTGGAATGGGTGCAATGGCAAAGTCACCGTGTTTGTTCTGCATGGAGCCTGCAAAGGTCATGGACCCAAAGTGGTGGAGAAAAGCTCCAACACGTCACATTGAGGATCCTGCTTTTCGACCAGTTTTGAAAATACCACTTGTGAATGTCCACATTTGTACAATGCATGCCCTTTGTAGAATTGTAGAGAAATTGGTCTACTTATACATCGGGTTTGCTTGGAAGATTAAGAACTCTGCAGAACGACAAGTAGCCTTGCAGTGCTTAGAAATGGTACTGTCGGATATGGGGCTTCATGGTGGCAATGTGAAAATCCAGCGGGATGAAAAGAGATCAACTGCTGAGAAGGATGTCCCATGCAAACCATCCATCGGTGGGGTGAAGGCACGGAGGTTTTTATCTAAGCCCCAAGGTACAAGAGATCCAAAGCTAACAAAACATGGAAAAATATATAACACATCTTATGTTAGCAAGGTAGAGTATCAGAGCTGGAAAAAGCTACATATTGCAGTCAAAGACCACGAACCAACTACTCGTAACGCGAAGGCTGAGGTTTGGCGATCAATAGACATCCTATTTTTGATGTGCGACAAAGATGACTGGTCACAAGGTGATATGAACAAGTTCAAGGAAAATCTCAACCTTCTGAAAAAATCATTCAAGACAGCATGGACAGACACCCAGATTACTCACTACATGGTATTATCATGTATTTCTTTCTCTCTTATGTGCAAATATGTGAGTATAAAACATTCTAACTAATCTGTTTTCATATCCAGCACATCATCTTCAATCATTTGCCATATTTTATACAGAAGTATGGGAACCCGGCAATATGGAATACCCAAGGGATGGAAAAGTCTCATTACATGGCGAGAAATGCTTATTTCAGGCACACACGACATGGTGGCTCTCGAATCAAGGCTAACATTTTGAGAGAACTATTTGAATGGTTCTATCGTAGAATCATTCATCGAATGCAGGCAAAAGAAGTCTTGGCAAATTCAGCAACAGCACAAGCCATCAGACATTTACAACAACAAAAAGCTAAAAGATCAATGGCATACAACAACTCCGGAGCTCGTGAAAGTCAACGAAGGTGGAGAGAGACAATGGTGTATGTGAATCACAAGTGGAGAAAGATACTCTGAGTGGATGACATTGTACAAAATTTATGTAATACATGATCTTATACAATTGGTACTTGAAGTGTATCAAGATTTTGCAGGTTCAATTTTGTTTTTTGGCACGTCACCCTTGTAACGAATCATGAGATGTTTGCCATACTCTAAAAGTACATCTGGGTTTTGTCTACCAAGAGCTAGTGCCATTGCTGTGTAGGTGTAGTAATACGCTGCCCGACCACCTGTATAGCCTGGGCAGTAACCAAAACAATCTCTAGCAAACACTTTGTCAACAAGAATGACTTTATCTGCACTTTTGGGCAGCACCGGTCCACCCAAGAAGCGTGATAGTGTCTTGAATGTGTAAGTTGCTATTGAACCCTCTTGTGACATGGAATTGTGAAAAACTACTATCGGCGACTCGCAGAGCTTTGAAAGGTACTGTGCTAGGGCCGCATCCCTTCCTCGATACTCTCTTGTCCGGCGCCGAAGGAAGTCATCCTTGTCAGCAATCCAAGACTGCACATACAATGTCAGAAATGACACAAACAGAGAGAGAGAGAGAGAGAGAGAGAGAGAGAGAGAGAGAGAGAGAGAGAGAGAGAGAGAGAGAGAGAGAGAGAAAGAGATACCATGAAGCTCTCATCCTGCAGAAAGAGGTTTTCTTGCCACAGGTCTACAGATGTAGTTGACCCCTGACCTGAATGGTTAAACCAATCCTCCACTTCTTTGTTACTTTTCGATGGTCTTAGGCTTTGTTTTATTGCTTGGAAGGTGGCTTCATCAGGTAGTGTCTCCTTGTATTTTTCAGCTTTCTCAAAGTATCTTCGAAGGCATTCCATTGGATTGCTGGATGTTTCCATTGCCTCATCATCACTACTATCCTCTGAAACAAATCCACTCCTCTCCTCTTGGACTCTGGAAATAATAGCTAGGGAGAAATCCTCCCTTAAATAAAACACACTTTGCACATCATGTAAGAAGATATAGGTCCTGTCTCCAATCCTGAAGTCAGGCACAGCTGGCAACATCATCTGAGCATGCTTCTCAGTGAAGTTACTGACATCCAATGGAAGTTTGATTTCTGTGGTTTTCACAGAGAGCATCTTACTTCTTTGTACTTTAATTGCCTCAACCTCAAGGTCGACTGTGTCTTCAACCTCCTCGACTTCTTGCATATGAGTTGTCTCCTCGCATTCCTCTTCTGGTGCTGCATCCTGCTCCTCTAACACCTCATCAGGATTCTGCATGAGGAATCCAAACAGGCTGTTGAGGTAAATCATAAAGCCAAAGGCTTCCTGAATGAGTTTGCATTCTTTTTGGTGCAAAGGGCAGACTGAATGTCGGCAAGAGGGTGGTAATTCCCTATACTTCTTCACTCCCTGTCCCTTTCCACCATAGTCATTTAAATGCACAAGAGTCATAGTAGGCAGAACAACCCTTCCTACCTGCACCATCACCTCAAACTTATCTCTGTAGGACTGCAAGAAATTACTGTGCTGAGCTAACAGGTCTTCAATGTCAAACTTTGGATTAAACATAGAATGAATTAGATCATACTTGTCCCCAGCACCACAAGATGCTGCAAAATCAAACAGCCTCTCATCAGTTGCAGCTGGGTCTTCCAGAGAAGACACATCCTCCTTTTCTTTACATTTTGTACTTTCTAGCACATCTGCATCATCTGAGAAGTCTATATTTCTCTTTCTGGTATTTTTCTTGAGATGTACCTTACAGGGCACCACACCCTTGTCGGGTGAGGGATCTTCTTGCCCTGGTGACCTCTCTGATTGATCTTCACCAAGAAACTTTTCCTCAGATATGTCCTGACAAAAGTCAACAGTTCTTTTGGCAGATACATTAAGCAAATGAGCCTGCAAGGTTTGAAATCCTGGCACAAGCCCTGGATCTGGTTTCAGCCTCTTCTGCCTACTGGACCTTAATCCTAATCATCAAGAAACATAACAAGTCAAAACCATGAGCAAACATGACAATTCTGCCAAAACCAAACCATCATGATCTCTCTCTCTCCCCTTATAGATATAAATATATCTATAAATATAAACAAATAAATAAATAAATATATCTGTCTCTCACCAAAACAGAAACAGAAACACACCTAGTCTCTCTCTCTCTCTCTCTCTCTCTCTCTCTCTCTCTCTCTCTCTCTCTCTCTCTCTCTCTCTCTCTTTGCATTTGTCTATAGGACTAAAGGCGCGCAAGGAAGGAAATGTGCCTTTTGCAAACCTCTCCGCGCGCCTTAAGTACAACTGTGAGAGCAATAACAATACTAACGGCGCGCGGAGAGAGTTGCAAAAGGAACTTTCCCTTCCTCGCGCGCCTTTAGTCAATTAGACAAATGCAAAGAGAGAGAGAGAGAGAGAGAGAGAGAGAGAGAGAGAGGATGTGTCTGTGTCTCTGTCTATGGAACTATGGGTATTGAGGTGTGTGTGTGTTGAACAACACACACACACACACACACACACACACACACAATTTGTACCAACTGCTAGAAATACAGAGAGAAAGAGTGAGAGATCACCTTTTTTTGGTGGGGTTTGCAGGAACTCAAAGGGAGGTGTCTCCTCCATTGCTTTTCTCTGTGTCAAGCGGAGTCTGTCTTTCTCCCTCCCTCTCTCTCTCTCTCTCTCTCTCTCTCTCTCTCCCCTCTCTCTCTGAGAGTAAGGACTCCCTCTTTCTCTATCTCTCTCAATCTGTGTCTCTCCCTCTCCCTATCTCTGTGACAAGCTGATCACGCTTTCTCTCTCTCTGAGACTCTCTCTCTCTCTCTCTCTCTCTCTCTCTCTCTCTCTCTCTCTCTCTTTGTGACAATCTGCTCTCTCTCTCTCTCTCTCTGTCTCTCTAAGACTCTCTCTCTCTCTCTCTCTCTCTCTCTCTCTCTATTGTTCTCTCTCTTTCTCTCTCTCAAAATCACACTTATAACGGATACACACGGCGGCGCCCCACGTGTCACAATAAATTAAAATATATTTGCATGCGGTCGCACGTGTGGTCATTATTATTTCCGTATACTTTTTGTACGCCATATAAAGCGGTCAAGAGAGAGAAAAAATACACCTCGTGAAAGAGAGTGAGTGAGTGAGAGAGTGAGAGAGAGAGTGTGCAAGAGCATAGCCTGCGTCTCCGACAGCAACGCCACGCAGCGAGATAACGAAGGTCTGCTTCTCCCTCTGGCTTTGCCTAAATCTCTCTATCTCTGTTTCTGTCACCCACACACAAACACACACACACACATACACACACACACACACACACACACACACTCACACACACACACACACACACACACACACTCACAAACACACACACTTACACACAGACACACATCTTAAAAATACACACACACACACACACACACACACACACACACACACACACACACACACATTCTCTCTCTCTCTCTCTCTCCCTCTCTCCCTCTCTCTCTATACCAACGGTGCGCGTAGAGAGTCATACCCGTAGTGCATGTGTCTATGCGCGCCGTTAGTACTGTCCATTGAGCAGAGAGAGAGAGAGAGAGAGAGAGAGAGAGAGAGAGAGAGAGAGAGAGTATCGGTGTGTTATTTTAACCTATACTAACGGCGCGCGGACGTGCTTGTTGAGGTTAAAAAGTGGTCTGTGCGCGCCTTTAGTAATGTGGATTCTCTCTCTCTCTCTCTCTCTCTCTAGTTATATATGCTAAGCTATAGAGAGAGAGAGAGAGAGAGAGAGAGAGAGAGAGAGAGAGAGAGCGAGTCAGAGAGAGAGAGAGAGTCAGAGAGAGAGAGAGAGAGAGAGAGAGAGAGAGAGAGAGAGAGAGAGAGAGTCAGAGAGAGAGAGAGAGAGAGAGAGATTCATAGAAAGAGAGAAGGGGATTGAGACTCTTCTTTTGGTGTACAGTAAGATGGCTAGAACAAAAGCCACTGCAAGGAAGGCAGGCAAGGGTCCAGGATTAGCATCGAAAGCAAGTGGTAGATCAGCAACCCCAAAGAAAAGACTTGGAAAACCAAATAAAATTCTGAAAGGGCCAAGGATGAAGAAGCTCCAAACCTGCATGGGACTTTTCAGAGAAATCAGAAAGGCACAGAAATGTGTAGATTTATGCATACAAAAGCTGCCCTTCCAGAGGATGGTGAGGTCCATATGTGATGAAGCTACCTGGGGCACCAAAAGGTGGAAGGTGGTGGCATTAATGGCTCTACAGGAAGCAGCTGAGGACTTCCTACTGGAGTACTTCAGTGACATGACCATTGTTGCAGCCCATGCCCACAGGGTTACTATAATGGACAAAGATAGTGAGACATTGAAAAGAATAAGGTGGAGGTATGACAAACTGCTGGTCCCCAATGTCTGCAAGGATAAGAAAATGAGAGAAATTTTGTTATACCCCCCGGAGCTAGTGCCTCAGCTCACAGTTGTAGATGTCACACATGATGTGAATACAAGGGCAAAGGCAGAGACTATTGCTCGCCAAACAGAGGAAATGAGGGAAGCAGAGCTTCAGGAGAAAGCAAAAGTAGCAGTGGAGTCCCAGAAACAAACAGAGTGCAATGTGACCCTGTCTATAGAGGCAATGAATCAAGAAACTCTACTTTCAATGAAGAATGGTTTGCTTGCAGAGATACCATTTGTAGATGGAACCAGAAACCTAGCTCTGGAAAAGGTGGACATTGATTTATTGCAGAATCCAGATGCTCAGATTTCAGACACAATTATCTATGCTTGTCTTAAGTAAGTGTTACTATCTTGCTAGCTTTGAAAACTCAGATAATAGGTTTGCTAACTCAGGTAGAGTCTCTGCAGCCTGATCAAAAGTCAACTCCCATTGCACACTCACACAGAGGTGTTTCTCCTTGATCCACAAATGTCTGTAATTATTAGACAAAAGAATAGTCCATCTGGGACCTTTGAGAGCTGGTTTCGCCACTGTGCTATGCTGGAAGTTACTGTGATCATCTTCCCATATGAGAACAACCATCACTGGAGTCTCATATGCCTTGATGTTGACCAACCAGCAGTGTGGGTGTTCAATTCAATAAAAGGAACCCACCCTGAAATTAGGCTGTAAGTGTTTTGTGTCAGAAAGTGTTTATTATAGATATCCATGTAAATTTGAAGCCTCATGCTAACATCTTGACATTGCCTTGTGCAGTTGTATAAAGAGGTTGTTGCTTGCCTATGGCAAGCTATGTGGAAGGTATGAACTATACAAGGCCACAATCAAAGAAGTACCTGTCCCAAATCAAACCAATGGGAATTCTTGCGGCTGGAGATGTCTTCTCCATGCAGAATATGTCCTGCAAAGCTACTTTGCATTAAAACCTTTCATGACTAAGGTACCCATTTTGCAATGCATTCAGTTAGTTTTGGTTTAGTCTATAAAAGAATTCTCATCATGTGGTCTTTCAATTTTGCAGAGTGCTTTAAAAAACTACACATATGATTATTTGCAAAGATACCGGGTAAGTTTAATACAACACCTGCTTACTATGTCTAGCCCTAGAGAGCTTGAAGATAGCGGCTTGGATGAGCGCACTATTGATCTTACAAAACATGACGTGCCACCACGACAAACCCCTACATCCGATACAGTGGAATCGCATCGGGCCGAGGGTGTCATATCAGCAGAAGATCAAAGAGTCGAGGATGAGGAAAGGACAAATGAGCATATGGAAGCTGCTAAGGTTCAACCGGAGGAGACAATGAAAGAGCCAAGTCAGCCTGTGGAACAGCCAAAAGAGCCTATGGCTGAAACCGAAGATGAGGAAAGCAGGCCTATAGATGAGCAAAAGGATATGGATGAGGAAAGCAGACCTAGGGATGAGCAAAATGATATGGATCAGGGAAGGATGTATGAGGCAAGCCGATCAACCTTGAATCAGGCAGAAAGGGCCATGGGGGAGACCCCTGATGAAGATTTGAATGATGACTATGAAGATAAAGCGGAGGAGAGCAACAACGACATGAACACTACAGAGACCCAGTATGGACCCTTGCTACCTGTAGATACGGTTGTTCCGGTAATGTCTATTCAAGTATGGCAAAATATGTTCAGCTTCTAACTACTTATATGTACTTGTCAACTTTTACAGAGGTTGATTATCTTGGACGTCAATGGATTGCTGCTGATGCGGGTGCCTCTCGGTGACAGAGGACCCTTTGAGGATTTGCAAACGTTTCGGATGGGAACTTGTCGAGTCGTGGTTCGTCCAGGAACCAAGGAGTTTATTGAGTTTCTTCTTTCGCGCTTCAGAGTTGGCATATGGTCTTCAATGCAAAGGCAAAACTTATCGCCACTAGTTGCAATAGTTTGCAGTGTATGCCAAGCTCACACATCAGATTTTGCCTTTTTGTATGATCAAAGAAAATGCGTTACTGTTGAGGGCCACTACCACCCTAAAAAACCAGGATTACCTCTTTTGTACAAACCGTTTAGCCAAATCGGTGTACCCTTTGATGCAACTAATACACTACTAATTGATGATACTCCCGAAAAGGGAGAACTAAATCCGCCGGGAACAATTATCTCACCACCTTCTTTCGAGGGGCATTCCTTCGATTTTTACCTTGAAGACATTCTGATTCCATACTTACAGAAATTGTATCTCAGTCCATTGTTCACGGACGAGTTTGTACTTTCTAATGAATTAAGATGATTCTTCTATCTGTCTTTGTCTTGTCTAACATATATATATATATATATATATATATATATATATATATAATATAGACAGAGAGAGAGAGAGAGAGAGAGAGAGAGAGAGAGATTTGACGTGGTAAAGAAATGTATTTCAAGCACACTTTTTCACAGGGCACAATTGAAAAATGAGATCAATAAACTTCATGTCTTGAAAGTCATTTGTATACACTTGGGTTTACAAGAATATCTGTTACATTGACACTACTTCAACCCGACCATCCAACTCTTTGCACAAAATATCTTTTTCTCTTCGCCGCATCACCTTACGGCCAGCTAAGAAAAAGGAAAAATCTGATAGTTCCTTGTCCATTGACTCTTCAATGATGTCATTTCGCAAATGCTGAAGACTGCATAGCTCCATTATTGTAACCACCAATAGTAGGCCATTCTCTTTATCAATCACTTCCACATCCACAGTAGGATTATCTTCCAAACCTGCAGAAACTTGGTCCATAGGAATGTACTTACCGTTTAGCATTTGTGATCGCATATACGAAAATGAGAGTAATAGTGATTGGCTCGCAATCATGTACTTGACAACTAGAGTATCAAGCGCGACCTCGCACCGTAAACCAATCTCTTCCTTTGCATACCATCCTTTGTCAAGAAGTTTGTCACAGGATGACTGCTGAAATGACTTGCACATGAACATAGTTTTTGTAACTCTGATGTTGTAGCTATGAAACAGCTCTATGAAGAGTGCAACAGGACAAAAGTTTGCAATTCGAACCAGTTTGGTAGGAATAGAGCTACGTAGAGACCTTTGTATATCCTTGTAGAGCTTACTTCGCATTGCCTCCACCATTGTTTCCTCGGGAACTGGCCAGTCCACAGTGTTCCAATCGGTCAGTAGAGGCAGTTTCACCAACATGCCATTCTTATTGCCTGAGCTGAGTTGGTAAAAGTGGTCATAAAAAAAGATTCCCTCATCAGCCAATCTTTTGCTGCTCCTCTCTGAATACTGTAGAGAACCAATATGGGCATGTACAACATGGAAGAGGCCTATTATGCACTCCACAGGCTCCCATTGCTCATAAGAAGAGGGATAAACATCTGCAATATATATAAGAAGAGTTAAACTAAGAGTATCAATAAGTACAAATGACAAATCTAATGTAATTGAGTTGTGAAGAGTAGAGACATTACTCATAACAAGCGGGAGAAACATTGCAAAATATATAAAAAAAGTTATAATGAGAGTATCAGTAAGTTCACATGTCAAGAGTACTTACAATTGCAACGTGGTTGATGTATATTTGATACATTTCCACCGTTTGCTATCACCTCTGGATGGGTAAACACATGCTGAACAAGAACTTCCTTTACAGATCTTTTGCCGATCTCAACTTTGAAATCCAACACCCTGGCCTTCCATGCTGAGCGGTAAACGTTGATACCACTAAACCTCTTGGGTCTTCTTGGTTGCATGAGGACCCATGAACCTTTGTTTATCCTTTGTCCAACCCATTGGTTGTCTGCACTTATTGAAGCTGGTATTGTAATTGAGGATATGCTACTACTTGGCCTTCTAGGCAAAGTGCCGTTGTTGTTTGTTGGTGTGAGAGACAGTAAACACCTTGAGGCTCTTGGGCGAGAAGACGTGGATGCCATAACTCTCAGAGAAAAGCTTTAGTGGAGGGAGATTCACTTTGAAAGCATTCTAATGGAGGGAAAGTGTTTTAAAATTCCAATATCTTGTGCGGGCTTAATGGTCACCCTCCAGTACGTTAATGACCATGAGAGAATATCAGAAGTGGGACCACACGCAAGCACCTAAAAGCTCGGTAAAAGTAAGGAAATTACTATGCTACAATCCTAGTTTCGTGAAAGTTTTATGCTATTTTCCTATTTTTTGAGTCTTTCCAGGTACTTTTCTACGTAACGTAGCCTTCATGCTCATTGGACGCGCTCTATTTTTCTCTCTCTTCATATGGCCCTCCAAATGACCTCCAAAATTTCCTAATGAGTCGTGTGAAGGCTCCCATCCACCGGGGTGCTACTGGCTCGAGAGGCGTGAGCCAATCAGCTGGAACTGACTCTGAGATGTCCTGACACATGCTCTGAACCCCTCTCATGCCCTGTAGCTGGACAATCTGCACCTCCTCTGACAAACCTGTGAACTCTAGCCAGTCACCTAGAGAGCGCGCTGGACCTGCTGCCATGGGACCCCAAGAAACATGAGGCCTACTCCCAACCAAGTGGCCTCTCTGAGTGCTAACCATGGGGTTCCAGACGAGGGGCTGTCGTAGGAGCTCCTCCATGCACGTCGGCTGTCGCTGCTCTAGGCCACGCCGCAATAGCTCCCAAGACCGAAGCAAACTCACAGCGAATCGGTCCTCCAGTCTCCTGCTCAAACCAACTCGGCGCAACTCTGTAAAGATCCATCTGGTTGAAGGTTGCCAAGGGCCTCCTGCCTAAGGCACCCTGGCACGAAGCCTCTGCAACAAGAACTCCTTCCAGGGCTCCTCGCCTGGAAGAAGTCCTCTGACGACGAACTTCCCAAGAAGGGCTCTGCTCTGCTGTGCTGGATCAATGATCCCAAGCCCTCCCTGAGAACAAGGAAGTGTGATGACCGACCAAGCCACCTTGGCGCGGGCAATCTGAGTGTCGCGACCAGACCAAAGGAAGTTCTTGATCAGCCTCTCTACCTGGCTGATACAAGAACTCGAGAAGATCCAGCAAGAAGTGATGTACCACATAGTCGCCAACAACACTTGGTTGGCAACTACTACTCTACCAGCCAGCGAAAGTCGTGCTGAGCTCCAATGTAACAGCTTTCTCCTGATGGACAGGAGAAGAGGAGCAATCTGCTGCTCGGGGGACAAATCCAAACCAACCTGACAACCCAAGTACCGAACTGCAGTCCTTGGAGGAATCCACCTGAAACCCTCTCCTGGCATCCAATCTGGCACAGGAGCACTACCAACTGAGAAAGCCACTGTCTTTCTCCAGTTGATCAGTGCGCCCGATGCACAGCAGAAGGTCTCCAAAGCCTGCCCACATTTGTGTAAATTGGCCTCCTGGCCCTCTAAGTACAAGGCTGAGTCGTCGGCAAACTCAGCGTCCAGAAGCTCATCTCCCCGTATAGGGAGTGCTAAGCCCCTCAAACCAACCTGCTGTGACACCAAAAATCTGCTCATCGCCTCCGCATAGAACAGAAAGAGAAAGGGGGCAAGAGGACAACCCTGTCTGACCGATCGTGTGAGCATGAAGCGCTCACCTCTACCTCCTGCCAAAAGCACCTGACTGTGGGCCTGTCTGTACAAAGCTGACACCCCTCTGATCCAAGCCTCTGAGAAGCCCATCCTACGTAGCGTGCCCTCTAGAAAGTCCCAGTCAACTCTGTTGTATGCCTTCTCAAAATCGAGAAGAAGAATCACAAGGTCCTCCCCACGGAGCCGTGCAAGGGCAGAAGCCTCCCAAAAAGTGAAGATGTTGTCAAGGATACTGCGTTCCTTGACAAAACCTGTCTGAGTCCCATGTATAAGGCTCTCCAAAAGTGGCTGAATCCTCAAACTCAGAGCCTTGGCAAGAATTTTGTAGGCTGAGTTGAGAATGGTGATGGGATGCCACTGTCGAATCTCATCCAAGGAGCCACCCTCCTTTGGAATGAGGTAAATCAGGCCCTCACTCATGCTATCCGGCATCACTCCTGTGTGCAGAATGTACTGAAAGGCACTACAAAGATCTGGGCCAAGCAGGTCCCAGTACTCCAAGAAGAAGCTGGGAGTAAGCCCATCCTCACCTGGATAGCTACCACGAGGGAGGGCCCTAAGAGCCGTGTGCAGCTCCTCAAGCTGAAGAGGTAACTCAAGCCTCTGCCGCATCTCCTCAGTCACAAGACAAGGCATCTGTGCCCAAACCTGCTCCCTGCATGCATCCTGTCTCTCTGACTCTGGCTCAGCCGACAGTAGCTCACGGTAAAAGTCAGTAGCAACTGCACGCATATCCTCTGGCTCGCAAACAACTGACCCATCGGGTCTCCTCAACTGATTGACCTTGGCATGCGAGTGCCGAGGTCCCACAGTCTCAAAAAAAACACCTGTCACTTTGTCACCCACCTGAGTCCACTGAGATGCATGCCGGTGGAAGGCAAACTCATGGCGCCTCTCCTCTGTGCAAGCAAGCTCCTGTCGAGCCTGCTGAAGCTGCTCCTCCAACCATGGACTGTCTGGATGCTGCTCCTGCATCCTCTGTAGTGAAGCAATGCCTCGTCTGAGACGCTGCTCCTCCTCTCTCGCTGCAGCCCGTCGAGCCAAAGACTCCTGGAGAAAGAAGTGGCTGAGCTGAGCTAGGCCTGAGGCCACTCTGTCTGCAGGTGGAGCCTGGCTGTCCATGCCCTCTGTCCATAGAGCCTCGACCCTCTCTCTGAGTGATGAGTCCAACAAGACCCGCTCTGGGATGCGAAGCATCGTGCTCCCACTCCTCTGCCTGTCTGCCACTGTGAGGATCACTGGTGCATGGTTCGAGAAGGATGTCCCTGCCAGGATGCCCACTGATCCCCCCAAGTCACTGAAGTGGTCACTAGTGTAGAAGCGATCTATGCGCGATAGATTCACTCCTCCCACTCGGCGGTCCGATCTAGAGAAGGCAAGACTCTCTGGAGGCCTCACAAAGCCAGAATTCTGCCATGTATCCGAGACCCTCAACGTCATACAAAACCTCTCCCAAGCTGCTAACTCGACTCCATGCACAGTAGCATGGCTGCCTCCGATTCTGTCAGAAGGGTCCTCCAACATGTTGAAGTCCCCTCCTACACACCACTGGTCAACCTGTGGCAAAGACTCAACAATCTGTGACCAAAACTCTGCACGAGCACTCGCCACATTGGGCGCATAGATGTTCAGGAAACCCACAAGGCTACCCTGAACCTGCATAGTAATCCACTGAGCCCTGCCTGGTACAATAATCCCTCTGCCCACAATGGCCTGCTGTAATGAGTCCGCAATAGTCATACATACCCCACCCTGGATGCCTCCAGGTCCAAAAGCAGCTGACCAAAAGGTATCATAGCGTCCACGCAAAATCTGACCACATCGCCGAATGCGGCTCTCAGACAAATGGTGCTCCTGAAGCATAAGGAGATCAATCTCTCCTCCCACAAGGCATTGTTGAAGCTCCTGACGCAATCGGCCCCGTTGTCGCTGAAATTGGGGCCCACCGAGTCCCTGCACGTTCCACGAGACGATCCTCATGGGGAGCGAGAGAGAACAGATGCTGCCGCAGCAGCAAGACGAGCTATCTTCGAAGCAGGCTTTGATGGGGAGTAATCCGCATCCGAGCATCCTCTAGATAGGCGAGACTGCAGTGAGTGCCTGGTCCAAGCCCAAGTAGAGCGAGCCGTGCGTAAAGCAACCTCCTCTGTCCAAAAGTCCTCATGAATGAATACATAGCAAGGCAAACACTGCGTATCAGCAAAAAAGTACACCACAATGTGTCTACATCCTGCTGAATCTGGGGGTGTCACCGCAAACTTGGCCAGTGGCCACAAAGTCTGCAGCAGATCTGTAACGCCAAGTTCACCCATGTGGTGAGAGAACTCGAGAACCTGTGTATGCAACCATCCCACCACTGAGTCGAGGGACCACTCTGTCTCTGTCTTGCCACAGAGGGGAAGGAGAAACCAACTGCTGAGTCCAAGGCCTCTGTCCCCCTAGCGGCGAGGAACAAAGCGTGGACTCTGAAGCAGGCTGCCTCGTGGTCTGCTGCGGAATCGCCAAGAAAACGAGTAAACCCGTAATCGAAGAAATCCCAGCGGCGTCGGAGGTCAAAGCACGTCAAACCACGAGGGATAGCTGCAAGAGGAGATGTATGAATCTGCAGTGGGGGCCGCAAGAAGGGCTGACCCTCTCTCGCTAGGCGACTCGTGGCGAAGGCGCTGCCAAGAGATCTCCTGGCCGCCGGCAAGGGTCCAGTCTCCAGAGCCGACTGTGGTACTCAAGCAGGAGGAGGGGGAGAAGGGGCTGGGGGCGGCGGGGGAGAGGAGAAGCGGGGAGGGGCGGCAGAGACATGGGGGGGGCGAGGTGGGGAGTGAGCGGAAGCTGGGGGCGGGGGAGGGCATGAGGAGGAGGAGGGGAGATCGGAAGGCGGAGCGGCTGGGGAGGGTGAAGCGGAGGTGGAGGCTGGCGTAGGGGGCTCCTCCTGCTCAAGAGGACCAAAGCGGTTCCCCGTGGGAACCCACTGCTGCTGAGTAGGCACCTGGGGGCCACTCTGAGTGCTAGGCTGTCTCTGTGGCCCCTGGCGTCGACGGCCACGGGCCTGCTGCCACCCCTCCTCCGCTGGAGCCCCAGGCTCGGAGGGTGGCGCTGGATCTGTGCTCTGCGTCGCTGGCTGTGGCTGCGGCCCAAGCCCCAGCCTTGGTAGGCTGGGGCTGAGGCTGCGGTGCGGGTCGTGGTCTCCTCCGTGGACAGGCCTTCGCTAGGTGGCCCATCTGTCTGCAAATGAAACACTGGTTCGGGAGACCCGAGTACTCCACACTCTGTCTAAACCAACCCCCACTCACCCGAGGCAGAAGGATGACCATCGGGAGCGCGTGGGTATCTCTGACCAAAACTCGAACTGAAGGGATGCCAGCCGCCTTGGCAGCTACTGATGCTGCCGTACGAGGTGTCTCCAGGACAGTTCCGATGGCGGGGCCAATCCTGGAGAGAAGTGGAAGGTACTCCCTCCGTAAACCCGGAAAGCAGACTGATATGGGGATGTCCGCCTCCTCTACTAGCACATCCGAAGACGGGTCAAAACCATGTCGCCACTGTCGAAAGTGGGCGCGTGCTGCTCGGATGGCCAATGGACTCATAGCTATGACCTTGGAGGCCATCTCGGAAGTCGCGAACTCAATCTGGTAGTACCCCCGTCCGAGAATCTGGACATCCAAGATCTTGCCCACCTCTGCGAGGAGGCGGGCCTGGAGAAGATCTCGCAGCTCTCCTCTGCTGGGACGAGTGCCGAGAACCTTGCAGATGACAGAAGTCGCCTGCAAGCGTTCTACCTCTGTGGCAAGGCTCGCTTGCTCTGCCGGCGTAAGAGCAAGTCGAATGGTGGGCTCAGCGGGGTCGGGCGAGGGGGCTTCAGGTGAGTCCCTCTGAGGTGGAGCTGGAGCCTCCATCTGTGTCTACTGCTGAGTCGAAGAAGCGGGCGATGAAGAAAATCTGCGAACGAGTACGCCAAGCACTTGTCCGAAGAGAAAGCGTTGCCGAGCCAGGTGCAGAAAACCTTCGGGAGCAAAGAGGACGGGGGGGGGGATGGGGGGACGGCGAGGGCGAAGAGGACAACCGGGTAATGTGCTGTATAAAAACTTATATATAGGTATATTTAGAGGTTATTATTAGATATTAATATAATCTGCACACATTTTTTGACACGGTTTAGGTTGAGAAATTATTTGAAAGAATAATGTTAGAGGTAAAATTGAAAAGCCAAAAAATGCCCTTTTTCTAATATCATAAGCCAAATTTGTGGATATCTAGCACTAGAGAGTTCATTTTGAAACTCCGCAAATAATTGAAGGAAATGGGTCACTAAACAAGACACGTAAGTCTCCCTTTACCAACCTAGTGTTAAAGACCCAATAGCATATAAAGAAAGGAATATAGAGAGTGTTAAAAAATTAGAATTCTCCTAATGTATTACAAAGTGTATTTGAAGCAGGCAAATTAAAAGCAACACTATAGCATAATTGAAGAATTGGCAATGCAACTCCAAGGAAGCACACTGGATACTATGTGTGCATCCCAAGATGAGTACCGCTTGAGTTTAAAGCAAGGATAGTTGTTGGGAAATTATTGCCAAAAGTAGTGTGTATATGTGTGGATGAGATAGCAATGTTATGAGTTGGAACCCTTGATGACATGTAAATTATATGTGGTGATTCCAAAAATCATTAAAAAGTGCTTGACAAGCTAGTTGTCTAGCTATGTACATGTAGGTTTTGTTTTTTGAGTTAAAAGTTGGATTTTTGTGTCAAGAAACTATTTGAATACTTGATTATGCATTGGCATATTCGTAAACTTCATTAATGTGCATTTATGAGCGTAATTTGAATTGATTTGATGGATGACAGTTTGTGGTATATCCTCTTGTGGTTTATGTTGACTCTTATGCACCTTTTGGCTTGAGTGTTGTGTTCAATAAACCATAAGTTTTGACACAATCGTATGATGCAATTTTGACACAATTGTATGTCAATTTGCAAGTGGTTTGATGCAATTTTGACGCAACTGTATGTCAACTTGTGAGTGGTTTTTTTACAATCTATGGCAATTATTTTTCTCTTGATGCAAGAGCTGTGGATCCTGCATTTTTTTGCATATATGCCATTGAACTTGGCTTCTACTCATTATGATGCCAACTTGAGTCCTCTATCCACCTAAACCACTTTATGGCAGAAATTTGATGCAAGGCATAACCCTTTTTTGGTTCTCTTATGGATGGATGCCTCTCAATTAGTGATTGAAGATTTTAGTTCATGTGGGAGATGCCCCCCCCCCCCCCCCCCCCCCCCCCCCCTCCCTCTCTCTCTCTCTCTCCCTCCACGCACACATATTGCATTTGCCTTCAAAATCTTAGTAAATGTCCTTATTCATCTCAACCTCTTTGAGAGTAACGTAGGACTTTTTCTTATCATTGGATATGATATCTTTGCTATGGATTATCTTACTATATACTGGATCTCACAAATGATACCCCATCTCAACATCTTCTCCATAGCAAGGAAAATGCACTTTAACCTTTTTCTTAAGTTCACTTGGCATGTGCAAAAAGGATTCACAACCAAAGACTCATAAGATTATCTTACAAGATATTGGATCTCACAAATGATACCCCATTTCAACATCTTCTCCATAGCACTTGAAGCTTTCTCATAGATTCATTTGGCACATGCATAAAGGCTTCACAACCACGAGAAAACCAAACACCGAGCAAGTTTTCTCAAGCGAGCCAAAAATCCGAGCAAGACATGGAAAAATATATATGGGTCGAAGCATGTATAGGTGGTACCAATTTTTGCACCTTTTGGTGGTACCACCAAAAGCCCTTAGAAGGAGAGAGGACATAAGAATTTTGTTGTGGACTCTTACGGCCCTACTGCATCCAATCTCCCTTTGAAACAAAGTGAGACTACAACCCAGCCCTTGGACACATAGTGGGTGGATCAAATTGTAGATGAACTTGATCGCCAAGCCATAAATCTGAAGAGAAGGTCGCAGTCGCTAAATATGTCTTAGTAGAAAAGCGTGATTTATGGTTGTACAATGAAGGCAGCTACTCAACTTGTGCTCCAATTATTACAGAGATGGAGAGGCTTAAATCAAAACTGCAGCAGGTATTGAAAGCATCTCCATCACATAATGAAGGTCTTATTGTCCAAAAGGAAGCTGAGATTGGAGTGCTGACGAGGGTACCTTCAATTAGTGGTGGCTTGACTAATGGTGCAAATATGAAGGAGGACGAATCTATAATTCAAGTACTGAACTTTTATAAATCTAAAGTGATGTGAACTTTTAGGTTCTTAGACCAGTTCAAAGTGCCTGGAAATCACTTTAGAGATCAGAGCACTTGAAAGTGATTAGAGTACTTTAAAGTGCTGGGACCACTACCAAGTGCATGAGAAGTGATAAGGCTTATAAAATTTCAAGACACTTTATATCGCTTAAAAGTGCTTTAAAATGCTTGTAAGTACTTGGTAGTGCTTAAAAGTGATAGCTTAAAAGTGCTTGTAAGTACTTGGTAGCTTAAAAGTGCTCCAGAGTGTTTCAAAGTGCCTCAAAGTACTTGGAGTGCTTTATAACATCAAAGTGTTGTAAAGTACTACAATGTGCTTCAAAGTACTTGAGAGTGCTTTCAAGCGCTTGAGATTGCTTGCTACTACTTCACCTTATGGGAATTCCGAGGCTCTCTACACCACCTTTGAAGTGCTATAGGTACTCAAAGTGCTTCAAAATGCTTCCAAGTGCTTAAGATTTGCTTCTTCTTCAAAGCATCTTCAAGCACTTAAAACCACTTTGAAGTACTGGAAAGCGTTCCTTGGCACTTTGAAACACTCTAGAGTGCTTGAAAGTTTTTGAATGTAATGGAATTGGCCTATTTAACGTGAGAGTAGCAGAATTTAATGAGAGTACTTTTGAGAAAAGACTTTGTGAGCATAGCGGGTGAACATAATTGAAAATAGCAACATAATCATAGCAATTAGTTAACTTGGCATGAACAATACTTTTGCAAGAGAGAGAATTTAGAGAACATGATAGCAGTTGAGGATCGGATTTATGTGGAGCCGGTCCCCCTTTAATAGGCATTTGTATTGTGATTTCTGAAGTCGCGGAGCGGAGTGTGGATCGACTCACACACACACACACACACACACACACACACAGATACACAAAGAGCTTAAACAGTACGCAGAGAAGTCGTTTGAAGGGTTATCTCCCAAAACCTTATTATCCACACAAGTATAAGTGAGTATATACAAAGAGTTAGTGATAAGTGAGTTAGGCGGGCGGGCGGCCATATCCGTATAAGAGGCCACTTGGGCTTTAATCCCAACAACCTCCCACTTAAAGTCCAATGTGGCACTTTAAGTAACTATAAATCTATGAACATAAATGTACAAAGATTAACATGGCTGCCATCTATCCAATGCCCAATAACTCACGACAATGCACAAAGCCCTCTCCTGGAAGTCCCTTTGTGAGTAGATCAACAGGATTATCCTTGGTGTGGATCTTCAGCAGCAGTTGTATCTGATTGTCTTCAAGTACTTCCCTAATGAAGTGATATTTCACATGAATATGCTTAGTCTTCGAATGGAACACTGGATTCTTTGCCAATTGTATAGCACTTTGACTATCACAATATACCTCTGGCATATTTACTTTGATTCCCAAGTCTGCTACCAATCTACCAAGCCAAATAGCTTCTTTGCATGCCTCATTTGCTGCAACATACTCAACTTCTGTAGTAGACTGCGTAACACAATCTTGTAATCGAGATCGCCATGATATGGCACCTCCAACCAATGTAAAGACATAACCTAATGTAGATCTCCTCCTATCCAAATCTCCTAATCTGAGTCAGTGTATCCTCTGACACTCAAATCCTGACTACCATAGCATATGCACATACTCTTTGTATGTTTTAAGTACCTGAGACACATGACAATCTTGTTTGCTAAGTTTCACATATGGTGGCAATGGAACACTCAATGCCTTTCCCTTCTCCATATTGAAACGTTGCAAAACCTTGTCAATATACTTTGTTTGAGATAACCAAACCAACTTCTTTGATCTGTCTCTCTCTGAAAGAACCCCAGGAGCTAGAGACCTGGATCCTTCACCCAACCACCCGTATTTATAGGCTCTTAGCCCTAGGATCCCCTTTCCACATTGCTAGCTGGCCCGTGGCCGGGGTCCGTGACCCCCCTCAGGGTAGGGCCCTGCCCGTAGGACCCGTGTCCTGACATTACTCCCCCCTTTGGAAGAGTTTTCGTCCTCGAAAACTAGTGGGAGACTGAATCCTCACAAGTCATCTAGAACAATTGCTTAACCTTTATAAGGGCATCTATGCTCGTAGCACCTTGTAGGGTATGTGCTCTCAGCACATCTGGTCAGCTATGCTCCTAGCAGACTTGTAGATCTTAGTTATGCTCTTTAGCATATGGATATCTCGTAGTAATGCTCCTTATCATATCTTCCAGTGTGTGCTTCTTAACACATCTGGGAGTGGACAATCATTATCATAGCCATAGCAGAGTATGCTTGGATGATGTATGCTCTTAGCAACATATTGTTCATAGCAGTAGACTTTGCTTGTAGCGTATCTGTTAGAATAATAATAATATTTAGATACCAAAGTCAGTATGCTCTTAGCATAAGGAGACTTTCTTGCATGTGAAAAAGATGTTTCATCCGTGAAACAAAAAACATGTAACTAAGGTATTTCCATGCCGCCTCAGATAAGAACTTGTTGACCACTAGGGCCAATACATCTAGTGGGCATGCATCAACAAGCACGTATCCTAGCCTGTGAAACACACAAATGGAACTACAACCCTCCATAAAAATTTGTACTTACTTGTTACTGTAACAAGTCCACGTATCCGACAGTTTCTGGCCATGAACACTGTTCCTGATACTTTGTGCTATAATGGTCCAAAAACAGATTGACCAGCACAATGGGACTTTGTCACGACACATCATTAAAGAAAAGGGCGCCAGTGTCAGTCCCGGATTCTCACATAAACATCGTATGAATATGTCTCCAGAGGGATGGCAGTGTGCAACATCCCTGAGTATTTGAACTGCAAAGCTCAATCAAATACTGTGTGCGGAGGATACTTGAACACTCTGCGACAAGAGTGAGAGGACCCCATAACTTTCTCCACACTCAAATTCCATGAATTTCTCTATCTCAGACAACCTTTGCCCCGTCAGATTCCGTGAATCTGGTAAACAGAGTGAAACAACTGTTATTTCATCTGAGGCTTCCCGCGAATACATATGTGGTTGGACAACTTTTGTCCCTCCAAATTCCGTGAATTTGGTTGCTTTGGGTTTTAGGGTGGAAGCTTTATCCTCGTAGGGAGAATACGGCAGCAGGACGTAACTAAATCGTCGTAATTGTAGGAGATGCCGTGCATTAAAAAAAGGATCATAAGGCAAGATAAATGCCAAGAATCTGTTGATCCAAATAAGCTCAACCATAAATGAGCGAGTAAAACATGAGTAGGCAATCATAAATGCCATAGGCAATCTTAAATGCCAGAGAAAAAATCATGATCATATCGCCAATAAGACTGGGCAAAATAAATGCCAATGCTCCATAATAAGATAGTCAATGGTGGAGAGACCACCCTTGGAAGAGAATATCGTGATCTTTAAAATAGCTTCCAATCCCGTGTGTCCTACACTTATGTGGGTAGACACCTTTGTCCCATCTTGAAAGTGAACAATTAAACCTTCAGGAGAGAAGCTGTTAATTGATCATGAGGAAAACTCATCGTTAACGACTCTAGGTAAACATCCTAGCTTCTCATCGGACAAGCCGTGCTTGCCGAGGGTTCCGTCTACTTGTGGAGAAGCAAGTAGGCAGTCAATGCTTGCCTTGTGCAAGTCATGAACACACCCGGTAGCTCCAGATGGGTGTGTGCCCTGCATATCTCGTAAGGTGACAACTATGACTCGTAGCCAGCTACACCAAATCCATCTCGCATGGTGCGATGTGTGACAACATGCTTGGTCACACAAGTTTGGATGGACATCCCAATTAGGGAGACGTCAAAGCCGTGGTTTTCTTGTTGATTCGTATCGAACTTAGCATGGCAGGCCTTGCCTAGCCATGATCCTGACAACTTGGCTCACAACCGAAGTATATGGCAGAGAAATCTTGTAGTAAGTTTACATCTTAAACACCACCAACAAGTAGCCTGCAAACTTATAGTCAATGGAATAAAAAAATGACAGTCTCCATCAGCAAAAACTTAAAGTTGCTCGGAGTAAAAACTTACACTGTCTTGAGCAAAAATTTACGCTTTGCGGAAGCAAAAACTTGGCACATACTTTACCAAGGACTTGAGTAGTCAAAATGAATGCCAGAAGAAAACATAAGAATATCCTCATGCTGTGCATGGAACTCCATCACTGTAGTGGAATAGGCTTAAAATCAAGCCATTTGAAAACATGAAAACAGAAACTTGCTTGATGCCTCCTCGGCCATCTCAAACAACCGTCATTCTAACACTTACGTCGTTATGTAAAGAGAAAGACGTGAATACATACATGGCACCCGTATGCATGGTCATGGACACAAACCATGTTTGAGGAATCATTAAGAATACCATACAAAAAATCTTACATGCAAAATTGATAACATGCATGCAAAATTAAAAGTGTATCTTGGCGAGGCTCAGAGCCTTCCTCCCGTCGAAGAAAAATCCACATGTTCGGTGCACGGAGCATGCAAGATCTCAACACCGGCTGTTAGTGTTACTTGTAGCCTTGCTTGTTTGCGTTTCGGCGGGCTTGAGTGGTTTTTTGACGGCCTTGCCGTCATGCAGCCCTTACCGCTTTTGCCGTGTAGGCTCGTACAATCTTCCAAGGGCAAGCTTGAGCAGTCTCAAGCTCCCAAGAAATAATCGTGAACTTTGCCTTGTAGAAGCCCGGAGCAATCCAGAGCCGTGCATGTCTTGCCTTCGGAGGCTATGTCCTCGCAGGCAACTTTGCTTTGTGAAAACCCAGAGCAATCCAGAGCCAGCAATCCAGAGCTAATCCAGAGCTTGAACGCAGCAGCATGACTACTATACAAATGTATAGACTTGGCCAATAAAGAGAATCCAATCACATACTTTGTAGTAAAAAGTATGCTCTTGAACTCAAGGCTCATAGCCGCTATTGGAGAAGATTCCACTTTGTCATACAAAGAGAACGGCTGGATTGTATCATCGGATACAATTGCATAGGGCCATGCCCTAGAAAAATCACTATTCGTATAGTGCATAAATGTTGTCATCAAAACCAAGAATGGTTTAGACATTTCTCCTATGCAATAGAATTTGCAACCAGAGAGAAATAGTTGGTGGCTCCTAGCCCCTAACCAAGCCGTGTCGAATAAATGTTTACTCTGTAAGCCGTTGGTGTATGGCTTCCATTCCATACACACTCACAGCCTCCTGACCACTGAGAGAAGGACAATATAGCTATCTTTGCCATAGTCTTCTCTTTAAAATGTTTGTGCAGCTTGTGCATCACAAGGATTAACATGAAAATCGACCATCTTGGCCATAGGTCTTGCTTGTGGTTAGATTTCCGTAGGTGTCCACATTTCCTTGAAATTATGGACCATAAGTTGTAGAAGATGCACGGGAAAAAAGTTTTGTAATAGTGCAAGCTCATAGCTTACTCTGGCTCATACACACTATACAAATCAATACCATTTGCATAAGCTCTCATAGCTTGTTATGTGAGAAACTCAGAGGTTGATCAAATCAAAAGTTGACTGATAACCTAGTTTCAAGTAACATAAGCTGTGCTTATCGAATCCTGTTTGTGCCTTGCACTAATGTAGTGATGGACAACAATCTCGCAGCTCTAGTCGTGTATCAAGAAACACCAACATGCCATGCATGTGATGCTTGTATAGATATGAAACCATGAGTGGACGATGACCTCGCCAAATCCATAGTATATCTCCAAATAAAGGGACAAAATAAATGCCCATCCTTGTTGATGCTAGAACTTCTTGTCTACACTATACTTGCAGCCTTCTGCAAAGTTTGTGTATACGTAGGGAGCTTCAGTGAAGTTCTGAGACTTCATGAGAGAAACTCCTAACTTATCATCTCAAAGCCCGTGGCTAGCCAAGCTTGCCTCATAGCCTAGCTTCACATATTGACAAGCCTTTCTTGTCGAAATATGTATAGGCTTTGCATCTTGCAAGCCACCAAACATGCTCCACATGTGGTGCATGCATTAATGCATGGTACAAGCTATGAATGAGTATGCCATGCATACCACCCATAGCAAGCATCTACTAAAGCTCAAACATTTGCTTATGCTTTGCATAGACCACAAGCTCCTAGCCATGTGTCATGATTGAGTTGACCAAGTATTTGCAAACACAAGGGACTATCCACTTCATGCATCTAGAGGCTTACCCTCATCAAGCATACAAGGTCTGGGCAGCTCTATAAGGGACTTCCTATCATGCATGCATGGTATAGATCATTGTGCAAAAAAGATATTCCCAAGGTAGCATAAACATTGACCAAAGACTATATATACATGCCGTTTTCTTCTCTCTTGAAAAGAAACATGAAACAAGTATGTCTCATCTTTGCTAGCTTATAGCAAAGCATCATGCAACGAGCATCAAACTGGGAAAGAAACAGAACTTTAGCCGAGTTACCTTGCGGGCCGTGCGAAAGAACCAACAAAAGTAGAAATCCGGCTGGAGCCGTGCTCAAAGAACCAACAAAATCAAAATCCGGCTTGAGCCGTGCTCAAACTCAAAGTTGTGCGGCTCTGCCATGCTTTGAAATGTTTCCGGCTCAAAGCTTAACACCTTGCCAATTTCTTAAAGCCGTGCGGGAGGGCCTATTTAACCAGCCTTGCTTGCTTGTACCCTTCGGCCTTGCCGGCATGGAGTTGTGCAGCTGTGCTTAGTTTTCAAGCCGTGCCGGGTCGAATTGGAGCTGTGCGGCACTGCGTTGCGATGATATCATACCGGCTCATAGAGCCTGGTGACTTTATGGTTCGGAAGCAGGCGGCCTTGCCGCTTGCGGCTTGCGAAGCTTTGCTCCCAAAGCCCTTAGAGCTCCACTGTGGGCACGGCCTCTTAGGGTTAATTGGTTTGTGAAGCCCTAAGGCTTCACCATGTGAAACCAAGCAAAGGCATGGCGGGCTGAGCAGCGTGAGTGCGCCGATGGAAGAGAAGGGCATGGCGAGGGCTACGGGCCTCAGCACAAGGAGCTGCAGAAGCAACGAAAAACTCTGAGAACTGCCCTGCGAAGCCATCAAGCCCACCTCCAGCCAATTCTGAGCCGGTCGCCTGCCATCTCCCCTTCGGCCTAAGAGCCGGTACCCGCGGCTCTTCCCCGACAGTTCTGCTCCTCTTCTTCTCCATGGCCTCGACGCCATGCATGCAAAAAAAATTCATGCTAAACATAGCTTGGCCACGATCTTCACCAAGCTCTGATACCAATGAAAGAACCCCAGGAGCTAGAGACCTGGATCCTTCACCCAACCACCCGTATTTATAGGCTCTTAGCCCTAGGATCCCCTTTCCACATTGCTAGCTTGCCCGTGGCTGGGGTCCGTGACCCCCCTTAGGGTAGGGCCCTGCCCATAGGACCCGTGTCCTGACACTCTCATTGTGCATACCAAGTATATGACTTGCCTCACCCATGTCTTTCATGTCAAACGATTTTTCCATCTTTGACTTCAAAGCTGAAATTTCTTCCAAGTGTTTGCCAGCAATCAACATGTCATCCACATACAAAATAAGGATCAACCAACTGCCATCCTTAGCCTTTTTTGTATATAGACAGTGATCGAACTCACTACGTTTGTAGCCTTGAGAAATCATAAACTTGTGGAACTTATGGTACCATGCCCTCGGTGATTGTTTTAAGCCATAAAGACTCTTTAACAATTGGCATACCAAATCTTCCTTGCCTTTCTCAACAAACCCTTCTGGCTGCTGCATGTAAATTTCCACATCTAAATCACCATGCAAGAACGTTTTCTTGACATCCATTTGGTGCAACACCAAATCCAATATAGCAACCAATGCAAGAAAGCACCTCAATGTAGTCATCTTGACCACTAGAGAGAAGACTTCATCAAAGTCAATGCCTTGTTCTTGCTTAAAGCCCTTGGCAACGAGCCTTGCTTTGTACTTTGGCTGACTATCATGAGTGGTGATCTTATACTAGTAAACTCATTTACAAGGTAGAGCCTTTTTGCCCTGTGGTAATTTAACTAGCTTCCATGTCTGGTTTTTATGCAGAGCTGTCATCTCTGACTGCATGGCTAACTGCCATTTTTTTGAGTCAACCACTTGTAATGATTCCTTGTAACAAGATGGTTCTCCGCAATCTGTGAGCATGACATAATTTAGAGATGGAACATAACGATCAGGTGGTTTGGAGACACACTCATAACGTCTCACCACAACTGATTTTGCCTCTCTAGCCACTATAGGCTGTTCCTGAGCCTGACCATGCTGTCTTGATGTGCTAGCACTAGGTCCAACTTCCCTGAAGACAACTCTTCTGATCTCCTCTGTCTTCTCTGGCTTAGTGTGAAACTTGGCTTCATTGAAATGCACATCATTGCTACGAATAACTTTTTTGGACTCAGGATCCCAAAGGCAGTAACCTATCTCGCCCGATCCTCCGTAGCCAAGAAATATACACTTCTTGCTCTTTGGTTCTAACTTATTCTTGAACTCCTTAGGAATATGGCTATAATCTTTACAACCAAAGACTCTGAGATGATTATACGAAGGTGCCTTGCCTGTCCATAGCATCTCGACCACTGCACTCTTATCCAGAACCCTACTAGGAAACCTGTTGATCAAATGGACTATTGTAGCCACTGCTTCCGCCCAAAATCCATAAGGCAACTCAGCATTTGACAACATGCTTCTGACCTTCTCTTGTATGGTCCTATTCATACGTTCTGCAACTCCATTTTGTGAAGGATTGTATGGTGCAATAAGTTCCCGCTTTATCCCTTTTGCTTCACAAAAGTCTTGGAAAGCCTTGGAAACATACTCTCCACCATTGTCAGTTTTCAAGCACTTCAGCTTCTGACCACTCTGATTCTCCACAAGATGCAAGAATGTCTTAAAGACCTTGAGCACCTCATCCTTGTGCTTCAATAAGTAAACCCATACTTTGCGAGAATAGTCATCTATAAATGTACAAAAGTACGTTGCTCCCACTAGTGACAAACTAGGCATTGGTCCGCATAGATCACTGTGCACAAGAGCTTACCGTTCGTCCCTACGATTCCTCTTATCTGTGCGGTTCCTGTATTTGCTTACCATAAACACAATGCTCACAAAACTCAAAATCTTGAAATGAAAAACCAGGCAAATAACCATAATGAGAAAGTATTTCTATTCCTCTTTTTGACATATGTCCCAGCCTACGATGCCACAGTAACACACTTGGCTGCTCAATCACATTAATTACATGGTTTTTAACCTCTGAAACATGTAAAGTGTACAGAGTTCCTGACTTGTTGCCATGTGCTACAGTCATCGAACCTTTGGATATCTTCCAACCGCTGTTCCCAAAAACTGTCACATAACCCGCATCATCCAACTTCCCTGTACTGATCAAGCTCTTTCGGATTGCTAGAACATGTTTGACATTCTTGAGCCATAAAGAAGAGCCATTTTGAAAATTCAACTGCACATCTCCCACTCCAAGTATGTCACAAACCTACTCATTGCCAAGTCTGACATAATCTTTAGTAGTCACATGTGATGTAAACCACTCTTTGTGCGGAGAAACATGTAAAGATGCCCCTGAATCGATAATCCAATCACTCATAGCATGTCCATCCTCTGTAGTCAAGAATACAGAATCAAGATTGCTTGTGAAGCTGCTATACCAGAATCACTGTCTGAACCAGATCCTGTGACATTCACCTCTTCAATCTTCACTGAACTCTTCTTTTCATCTTGCTCAGAACTCTTTGTTTTGCCTTTTTCTTGTTTCCACTTCGTACAGTCTCTCTTTATGTGACCCTTCTTGCCACAATGGTAGCATTCTATGTCATCCTTTGACTTCGAGTCACGAGACTTACTTCGGTTTTGTGCCTTCTTACCCTTCTTCTCTTTAGACTGTTGTCTCCCTCGAACAACCAAAGCACTATTGCCTTTGCCTTTGTCAATGTTCTTCCTATTCACTTCCTCTGTGAACAAGCTGCCTTCTACATTGGCACCTGTAAGACCTTCTGGCGCGACAGAATTACTTAACCCTATACGAAAAGTATCCCAACTTTTTGGCAAAGTGATTAAGAGAAACATAGCCTTCACTGAATCTGGAAAGACTATCTCCTATGTTGTTAACTGGCTGAAAATTGTGTGAAATTCATTGAGATGATTCAACATTGCTGTCCCTTCCTTCATCTTCAAATCCACCAATTTCTTGAGCGAGTAAATCTGAGAAGTAGCACTTTGTTTCTCGTACATACCACATAGATTTTGCCATTTGCCATACGCTATAGTCTCTTTTGCTACGTTGAAGTAAACATTTTCTGCCAGTGTCAGCATGATTGTGGAACAAGCTAACTCTTCCCACTCATCTTCAGCCATACCTTCTGGTCTCTCCCCTTTGAGCTTGAGTGGCTTCACTTGTTTTTTCTGCACCAAAACCAGCCAAATCTGCTTCTTCCAGAATGGAAAGTTTGTGCCATCCAGCTCCTTTATGTTGTAAAGAGTCTCACTTTGAGAAGATGCCATATCTGCCAAACTGTTTACTCCTGGGAAAAATCCGGCAGAGTTTCCCCTATAAACCGGCCTCTGTACACAGTAAAAAAGTTGTAAACAACAAGCTGAACACCTCTCCTCAAGAACTGTCAGTATTTTGAAAATTTTTGACAGAGTCTCCCCTGTAAACTGAGCTTTGGAAACCAAAAGATAGCTCAAAAACAACCATAAATAGCTGACCAACTGACAAATCTAAGAATCTCTGTAATATGCTATCGTGTAAGCAAACACTGTCTCCTGTCTGGGCGATCACACGGAACCTATATCTGTCTCAAGACTGAACCCTGAACAATGCCTCAACGGCCTGACGCATAAGATGCAATCCAGTGTCTACACAAAGTCATACATCCTATGGGATAAAAGTCACAGAAGAGGATGCGTGTAGAGGGGAACTCCAGCAACCTAATCCACCTCACACTCGGTAACCCAGCCCCCAGTGCTTGGCTTCAAAAAACCTCACACACGACCCTCACAGATGGCTCAACAAACTGCCCAGAACCAGCATACATCCTACAATAGACCAATCACTGTCCTATGATCGCTGCGGCAGCCTGTCTGCTAGCATGACTCACAACTAGCAGACCCACAATCACAGTACATCAATCTGCAATACATGCCAGTGGTGTCAAGCCGTCATATGGCCACACCTCCCCTGGAACCTGGCAAGCACAAGAAGTAGCAATGCAAACTGCAATATATATATCTGATGATATATATGTGTACCTGGTCTATAGATGATGCTTTGAAGAAGAATGAGTGATGTATGTTGATGCCGATATTGATGCCGACCACCTCCTGCTTGCCAATCTACACAAGACGGGTTTCTTTGCGGCTGAAACCTATCTTCTGATGTAGTGCTCAGAACGAAATTCTGAGGGCATAAACGGCTTCAAAAGGGCGGTTAAACCGCAGGTCACCTGCTGGAAGCACTCCCGGAACGCCGAATGTGAATTTCCAAGCTCCGTCTCCAGAATCTGCCTGAAAAGTGAACGCGTGCGCGATTACGCAAAACCACACTGAACCAAGCTCTGATACTAATTGAAGTCGCGGCGCAGAGCGTGGATCGACTCACACACACACACACACACACACACACACACACACACACACACACACACACACACACACACACACACACGCACACACACACACACACACACACACAGAAGTCGTTTGAAGGGTTATCTCCCAAAACCTTATTATCGACACAAGGATAAGTGAGTATATACAAAGAGTTAGTGATAAGTGAGTTAGGCGGGCGGGCAACCATATCCGTATAAGAGGCCACTTGGGCTTCAATCCCAACAATTTCTCCCATTAAGAGAGACTTGTTACAATACAATCTTTGTGTTGCTTGTAACCTAGGTGATGCAATGAAGATAGAAAGCTTCATGCATCACAAGCATAACATAAACTTGAAGAAAGCTTTAACTATCCCAAGCCTTAGTCCCAAGACCTCAAACACCTTTGAAGGTGGAGAGAGCTAGCAGGGAATGAGGGTAGGGAAGAGGAAGAAGAAACATTCCATAGGAGAAAGAATTAGTTCCTCACTTATCATAACTCTTCTTGCTAGCATACATAATAGCATAGTAATGAAGAAGAAGGAGATGGCAAGCTTCATCATTGAAGCATGGCTCTTGGTTGGATTTGCACTCCATAGCCAAGAGTGTTGGTGTAGCCTCTATACCTCTACTTGCTTGGAGAAGGAGAGGGAGCTCTTGCACTTTGCATAGCACACAATGAGAGTGTTTGTGAGTGTGTGTGTGTGAGTATACCCCCTAAGAAACCCCCTAGCTTGCTTGGGTTGAGGCGACCCCCCCTTGTAGCTCATGCTTGAAGCTCATTGGACCCCTCCAAGCCTAGCCAATCACAAGCAGGAGGCATTACAAGCAGCAAGGGTAGCCTTGGGACAAGTGTCCCCCTTTCCCCTTTGAGAGAGAGGACTTGATAAATGCAAAATCAATTAATTAAATCTCCTAAATTATCATTGGACCCCTTGGGTGGCCAACCAATAGGCTTTAGGCACACCATGAGGGCAACATGAGGAGGAACTTGACAAGTGTCCCTTTTGCTTTCTTTGTACCATGCATGCCTTGTGTGAGTGTGTGTGTGTGTGTGTGTGTTCTCTCTCATCCCCCCTCTTGTAGGGCTTGACCCTTCCTTGTAGGGATTGAATCTTGACCTTTTGACACCTCAAGCCCCTCATACATAGGCCCAGTTCCCACCACAAGCTTGGCCTTTAAGCACTTTAAGCTTGGGCTGGGTTTTCACATCAAGTGCAACCCTAGCATCTCAAGCATGTCAAGCACCTCAAGAATCTCAATCATCAAGCACCTAAAGCATCTCAAGCACCTCAATCATCAAGCACCTCAATCACCTTAGTCATCAAGCATGACAAGTAGGACAAGCCGAATACGCCAGCTACACCCAACATGTGAAAAGTATGCATAAGGATGTTGTGCTCAGCCTAGAATACGATCATGAAGTTGAAAGTACCAGAAATGCCCAGAGGCATACCGTAAGAGAAACTTCCTTGACCAATTGGATAGATCAGGAAGACGGCGGCAGCAGCTACGATTGGAGCTGAATAAGCGACAGCAATCTAGGGGCGCATACCTAAACGGAAGCTTAGTTCCCATTCGCGACCCATGTAGCAAGCTACACCAAGTAGGAAGTGAAGAACGATCAGTTCGTAGGGACCACCATTGTAAAGCCATTCATCGACGGAAGCCTGCTTCCCAGATTGGGTAGAAGTGTAACACAATAGCTGCAGAAGTAGGGATGATAGCGCCAGAGATAATGTTGTTACCGTATAGCAAAGAACCAGAAACGGGCTCGCGAATACCGTCAATATCTACGGGAGAAGCTGCGACGAAGGCGATGATAAATACAGAGGTTGCGGTTAGTACAGTGGGAATCATCAAGACACCGAACCATCCGATGTAAAGACGGTTTTCAGTGCTGGTGATCCAGTCGCAGAAGCGACCCCATAGGCTTGCGCTTTCGCGTCGTTCTAAAGTTGCGGTCATGGGAATTTTTGGTTTTCGAAAAGGAATTAGTGATTCCCAAGCTAGTAAGCCTGTTACTATGTAGCATATCACAAAAACCTATCCGTGTCAACCAAAATCGATTGAGTCTCTAGAATTCTTGGATACAGAGGCTTTTTCCCCGTATCTCAAAATTTTTTGTCACTTATTTCACAACCTGGATTCCCTAAAACAAGGGGAGAGGGAGAAATGAAATTTCTCTCCTAGGTAATGCACGCCCCTAATCAATTTTGGTCTCTAAAAAAAGAATCCTGCGTCAAGCCTTTTCCTGGACGAAGCACTCCGCAGCTTTGCATTGGCCAACGTATTGTAAATATTGGAATAATTGATGAACTAAGGAGGAAGTAGTCGTCAACCCCTCACGCATCCATCTCTACGTAGTGTTTCTCGATTCCCCGATACTTGCGCCCCGATTCCAATCCACAACGAAAAGATTGTGGATTGGAACTAATCTCATCTAAGCAAAACTAACGGAAGTGGGAAAAAGCTTTGTTAGCTTCCGCAACTTTATGAGTCTCTTCCTTCTTCCGTATGGCACTCCCAGAATTTCTGGCGGAATTTATCAATTCGTCACTCGACCTTAAAGCCATACTTTGACCTGAGCGTTTTTGACATGCAATCAATGACCACCGGATGGCCAAAGCTTTTCCTTTTGCAGGTACTACTTCAATGGGAACTCGATAAGTTGATCCACCCACACGTTTGGTTTCTGTGACTACATCGGGAGTTACCCCACGCACTGCCTGTCGCAGAACAGACAGTGGGTTCCTATTTGTCTTTTATCTAATCCGCTTCATAGCCTGATAAAAAATCTGATAAGCTAGTGATTTTTTGCCGTTTTTCAGGATACGATTAACTAGCATGTTTGCCAATCGATTGCGATAAATTGGATCCAATTCGATATTTCTAATTTCGTTCGCTACACTACTCCGATGTACCACGAGTTTACAACTACGTCAGACTTCAACCAATTTTTTTTTATGTCTTTTTCCGGCGGTGTTTTAAGCTACTATTTCGGCTTCTTCACTCCATATTGTAGAGTGGATCCACCGGTTAGTGGGGGATCTCCCTCCAAACTGCACGTGCGACTTTCGTCGAATACAGCTTTCCATATGATTGGGTAATAACTATGGTTTCCAACCAATTTTTATTCATCACATAAATCATATTTACTCATTGCACATTGATTATTCGTCTCCCTCTCTTCCACGGAGGAAGAAGAAATAGGCATGGAAAGGAAAAATCTTGCAATTCAGTTATCTCACCAGTAATGTCCGTAGGTTTCCCGATCCAATCGGTAGATGTAGGCAAAGTCTCCGTCAAATATTCGTAGTCTTAACCCGAACCTGTTCCGGAAGGAAAAGGCTTTTTTTTTTAATCAGGTGGGAGTCCGGGTAAAACTCAACTTAACCTATTGAAGTAAAACACCTTAGACACCAAGTTGTTTCACACAAATAGACGGGTAATGGTCAATCTTTGCAGGAGCAGGCTTCGGTCCCCTGGCAATGTTGGGTCGGCTACACATTTAACATATCAGAACAATTGATACGGAATCGTTGCGATGATACGAGTTGCGACAATGCTCTGCAACGCACTGGAACGCCCTTTTTACGATCTTTCACTCCTACAGTATCTAAGGCTCCTCTAACGATGTGATACCTAACGTCGGGTAGGTCTTTGACCCTTCTGTCTCTTACGAGGACCACCGAATGTTCTTGCAAATTGTGGCCAATACCTGGTATGTATGCCGTTACCTCAAATTTGGAGGTTAATCAAACCCTAGCGACTTTACATAGGGCAGGGTTGGGTTTTTTTGGTGTAGTTGTGAGATAGTCGACATCTATAACGTCGCTATACAAAACTGTACGTGAGATTCGCATCTCATACGGCTCCTCGTCATTCAATTACTGTTGGGGAGAGAAATCTTCTCAATCCATTTCGACTACAAGTAAAAAAAGAAATTTACAAAAAGAAATCTTAGCCTTTTTCCTTGCAAATTCATTTTCAAAGTTTCGCCGTTGCGCCCCACCAATTTGCCGGATTGCAAAAAAGTGACGCGGATGGAAAAATGAAAAATATCCCAAATTGATGCGTGGGTTTACCGATACAACGAGTTTCCCGCCTTTGCGTCAATAATATGAGGCGGATTGAATATGGAGGAGATTGACGAGTTGGTATCAGCTTATCCACATGATTAATCATTTTTTAAGAAGGAATTCATTTTGAAATGAAGGCAGTTTCAACATCTCACTCTCGTTCTTCATTTCGTTCCGACGAGGCTACCTAAGGAGGATTCGGCAACCTAACGAACTACCCAATAAGAATAAGTAGGTGAACTAAACTATGGATCCATAGAAAATGGGAGGGATCTGATGACTATTTGTAGTTTACCATTGATGACGACGTGAACGTAGCAACGATTAAAAAAAAGGCTTAAAACCACTCCACTAGTAAAGCTCCAATTTATTTCATGCGTAGAAATCAATTCAAACACCTTTGGCAAAGACACTCTGCTAGGCCAACACTGACACTGAGAGATGAAAGCGGGGAGCGAATGGGATTAGATACCCCTGTCCTAGCCGTAAACAATGGAGACTAATCGCTGCGCATATCAACCCCTAAGTGATGTAGCTAACTTAGTGTTAAGTATCTCGCCTGGGGAGTATCGTTCCCCTTAGATCTTTAGGTGCTAGGCTAACGTAACCTCTCGGGACCGGTGGTAGGCTAGGTGGTCCCTATGCTGGTGGGCAACCAACCCCAAACGCCAAGGCCAAGATTGCGGGGTGGAGTAAATGGCCAACTCGTCAGGCTCATGACTTGAAGACTACAGTTCGAATCCTGCCCCCGCACTACACATGTTGTCAGCAGTTTTAAAGCAAAGAAAAACACCGTTAAAAAAAAAAGGAAAGCAAGCTGTAAGCAAAGAAAAAGATGCGATAGAGAAAGAAAACAAGCGAAAGCAGAAAAAGATGCGTTTGCTTTAAAAGAAAGCAAAATCGAAGCAAAGCAATCTTTGCCGGCCAACTGCTTTACTCCGTTCGACATTAGCTTTTTTGCGTGCTAGCTACACTACATAAAAGCATTTATGAAAATGTGTAAAAATAGATGCTAAAAGAAAATCATTAATTGCACCATGCTCTTGTTTGGTTTAGGTTTCGTTGCGGGGCTTTCCGTAAGCGGAAGCTGTTTTTTTGTTTCTTTTGTGCGGGGCATGCTTTTGGAATTGGAGAGGCTCTGAAACCTTGCGGATTTGTATCGAGCACAGTTCAACTTTTTTTATTCACAAAACCAAGTAGGATAAAATCTCTTACTAAGACTTCGGAGAGCAGCTATGGTGTTAATTCAATCTTCTTCTTTGGCTAACACGCTGCATAGGCATACAGAATTAGCTTTGCTGGAGCGCCCGCCCTGAAGCCAAACTATCCCTCAGGGATCCCAGACCAAGCGCAAGTGGGGACTTCTCAACATCGCAAGTCACCTCTTGATGATCTGTCCATTAACCACACAAATATTTACATTTGATTATTATAGTTTGACTATTATACGAGAACGCTAGAGAATCTTTGTCTTTAGGCTTTAGCCATCCTTTACGTAACAAACCACTAAACTAAGAGGCCAGGTCGTTGATAGCAAGTTGTGTACTTGTCGGCTATCAATCATAAGGTGGAGTGAAATTGGATAGCCAGAGTGTTTTTGGGCACTCAAAGAGAGGCGCACAGGCGACAAAGTAATAGGGGGCTTGGGGTTGTTGGGCTTCCCCGTTTGGCTCACGTAGCTTAAGGGATAGAGCATTCCTATGTACCAGGAAAGGAAACGACACCGGTTCAAGTCCGATCGCTTTCCTGGATCGGAAGGTCGCGGTAGTATCTATTATTTAGTTGAGCACTGCTTTATTGATCTGAGATTATGCTTAACCCCC